>NC_049225.1:56688396-56988396 GCF_011100685.1 Canis lupus familiaris
TGAGAAATACCTTTTTTGGGGGTAGGGTGAGTAAATGAATGAATGAATGAATGGATGGATGAAAGAAATCTAAGTACAAATAATAACCTAGGTGTCTCTAACTCGCCTATTTGGTAAACTCATCTATATGCAACATAACAGTAAGGGACCAGAAAATGTGCAAGGAAAGCGCACAGAGTCATAGGATAATAGTTGTAGTTAACATTTATTTTTTTGATAGCTTCTTATGGGCCAGGCATTAACACTTTACATGCTTTATTTCATTTAACCTTCACACTTCTATTTAGTCATCACATTATTACTATTTCCATTCCACAGACAAATACATAATTAGCCTAAGGTTCTAATTCAACTCTGTCTGACTGAAGTCTACACACATAACCATTGTTTTCCAGCTTGACCCAGATTAGGTGCTGTATGTATTGGTAAGTCCAAGAAAACTTCTTTAGGCCTTTCTCCCCATACTCCCTCAGTCCTTCTTTTACTTTGCACACTGTTGTAACACTGAAGGATTTCCATTCTCTAAGCCCACAGGAGAACAAAGCCACAAATGAGAAAAACCTCATTATAGCCCAATTTAATAAGATGCTAATTTACCACTTGACTGTAAGGAAGAGGCCAAAAATTTTCCTTCCTTCCTTCCTTCCTTCCTTCCTTCCTTCCTTCCTTCCTTCCTTCCTTCCTTCCTTCCTTCCTTCCTTTTCTTTCGTAGGAGATCAAAATGATGATGCTAGAAGGACAGTTGCCTGAAGCTATTCTGGTTCTGGCAGACCCTCAACTACCTGAGCCCTGACTTTCAGCCATAGGAGCTCATGGGTCCAGAGGAGTATCTGAATCAATGAATTATCTTTGGAAATATTGAGTAGGGAGGAGTTGGAACCATAGAAAGGTAGTCTCCAGGATGACTTTGTACTCATTAAAATTCAATGTATTCAAACTTGCACTGTGAAGAAGTTCGATTATCATATACTTATAGGGAAATTGAAGTTTGGGAAAAAAAGCAGTCAAGGGAGATATTTCAGATGATTTTAATTGGGCCTCAGCTTATGAAAGGCTAAAGACTGAATTCTGGGCTTCAGTTTTGAAGCAACCGTCTCTCTTTCAAAACTTTGAATTCAAGCATCTGAGGAGTATGGGATGAAACAGCCCTTGGAACTTATACCCAGCCTGTAGTGATATGCTATCCTCTCCTCCCTCAAAGGAAGCTTCAGTTCTAATCAAACTAGGCTGCTAGGCATCCTGTTCCCCTTCAAACAGTGTTTTTCTTCCTGCTTCTATACGCTTGCAGCTTGCTGTTCTCCTTAGCTTCTCTCCTAACACTGGTTGCCCTGCAATGCTACCCATGTTTTCCTTGAATTTTTCCATCAATACTTGATTTCTTATTGACCTTTCATTTGAACTTCCCTGGAACCTAGCAGTCAATTTGTTGCCTTGCCTACTACAGTTTCAGGTATAATAGCCTTAGTCTTTCACTTGATTATAAAGCCTTTGGTGTAAAGAGTTGATGTCTTCAAGTCAACTCTCCAAATATTTATGAGAGCCAATTAAGTGTCAAATACCATTCTAGATACTTAGTAGAAATAAAGAGCTGAGAAAGTTATAAACTTCATCTTTCAAGGAATGTACAGTCTTATGTGGGAGGCAGAAAAGCTTCTTAATAGTTGATAGAAGACTATATCTGATTTTAAAATAAAGAATTATGGAAGCACCAGAAAATGGGAGAGTTTACATCTGATAGTGTGTAGGAGTTTGAAAATCTTCAGGGGGTGCTCTGTGAAAATGGAAGAGTGGAATCAGGAAGTAGAGCTAGGAAGCACAGGCCCAGGACTTCTGGGACATGAGGTTGGACTGAGTCCAATTCCTAATTATTCTGGAATGCTATGCCAAGAAGTCAGCACTTTACCTGCAGGCAAGAGAGACAGGGGAGGTGTGTAAGCAGGGAGAGGACTCAACTAGCAGCCCATCTATACTGTGCAGTCAGTCCCAAGTAAATATGTATTAATTAATTAACCAGTGTATAACTCATATGAGAGAAAAGGACAATATTGAAAGTTTTAACCCTGAATCCAGGGATAATGGAGGCAATAGATGGGATAACTATTGGTCAGGAAAGAACATGGAGGGAATTCAGGTGCTGGGTAAAAAGTTAGGATTCAGTCAGTGGTCCCAAAATGTTGGCTCCAAAGAGCCAGGCCAATATGTGATGAAGCTTTCACTTGTCAATGGGAAAATGAGGATAGATAAGGATTGTATAGTGAGTTTTTAGAAAGCTGAACTTTTCCATTTAAGACAGTCCTTCATGTGCAATTGATTAATTTCTTCCTTCTTTTGTAGTGTTAATACATTTCTTCTCTTATTATATTATGCTGATAAGAGGTGGTCATTTTTTGTCTTAAGATATCAAGATTTCTTGGCAAGATAAATCATTGTCATGTGTCCCTACCACCATTTTATTTTTTGTCTCTATATTGGTCCATGATGTATCTAGGCTGAGATCCACTGGGCTTCTAGGGGAAGAGATTTTAAGGAGCTCTGTAACTGTCCTCAAGAAGAGGGAGGGCAGCTATTGATGAGCAGCTATTTAAAGGCATTAGGGGGACCACGAAGGGTGGGAATTTCCTTGCACTGGATTAAAGGTCAGTGTACAAGTGAGCATGGTCATTCTAACTGTTCCTTTCATGGAGCTGGAGGGTTCTGAAGCCCAGGGTTCTTCCTCTGTGAAGAAGGTCCAGCCACTTCTATTCTTCCCTTATGTCTTTCTCTAAAGCCCTGCTGCAACCTCTTCTATACAGGCCTCGGAGGATGAGTAAATCACATATGCCGAGGGCCTTCTTTCATTGGTGTTTCTGCTTTACTGAGGCCAAACCAGGGTGATTTTGTTTGGAGTGGGAGCCAGAGCCTCAGCAAAGACCAGTGCTTGTTGGCTTGCCTTCCTAAGGGAAGAGTGGTTGAGCCTAGGATAGGTCTGGGCATTTGTGGAGTCAGATCCTAGAAAGCACTCTTTTAATCACCTCCCTTTTGGACAATGATTTCAAAGACCCCTTCTGTTTTAATAGTCCAGACTCTGACATTGTCAGTGTGGACCATATAAGGTAAACACTATCATGGATGGAGCAGAAAGCTAAGAGCCCAGAAGATGCTGCTGGCCCAGTAGCTTGGAGTGGTGGGTAATGTGGGAGAGGTTATCTCCAACCAAGCAGATGGAAATAGAGAGTAATGTCAGGAGCCTCAGTTAAAATGCAGATATCTCAAGGTTATATTAGGAAACACAAATAAGGCCAAAGTTCCCTTCACCTGTGACCACTGTAGGTAGTTTTCTCCTCTGCAGTATACTCAAGGAACAGACAGTTGTAGGATCTCAGGAGAAGGAATGTTGGTCAGCCTTTGATTCAGCTAAAAGAAATTTTGTCTTTGGTTTCTGACCCTACAAAATAACACAAAGGAATTGGTTTAAAAAAAAAGAAAAAAATTACATAGAACACTCTCTTTATCTCCACTCTGAGGTGGAGGAAAGAATCCAAGTCTGATCTGAGTCTCTCACTAATCTCTGGTCAAGTTATATGTCAAGTCCTATAACTGTACCTTTGGTGACCAACTGGTTCCAATTTGCCTAGGGACTTCCCTGGTTTTATTTATTTATTTATTTATTTATTTATTTATTTATTTATTTATTTATTTATTTATTTTTACTTCCCTGGTTTTAGCATTAAAAGCTCCACATCCTAGGAACCCTCTCAACCCTGGGAAAACTAGGATTGTTGGTTACTATACCTGTACCCCAGTCTTCCCTGTAAAATGGGAATAATCATAAGCTCCGGCTCCAACTGTATTGTGAGGGTCAAATGAGGGGACAGATGCTAAAGTGTTTTGAGATTACTTGAGAACAAGTGGCTGAATTGGAAGTGCCATTAAAGCCACACGTCTGTTTGGACACATGCTCTATCTGATATACTTTGCCACTTTGTAGAACCTATTCATCACACAAGCCTCTAGCATATGTTGTTCTCTGTAAATCCTCCTGGGTCTTACAGAATGGATCAGGCCTTCCTTTCTGTCCTACTGTACTTGTACACTCTAGAACAGGCAACTCATCATTCCATATCCATAGCTGGCTTTCCCAACCAGACTGAGGGTTCTCTAATGGTAGGGACTCTGCACCTAGCACAATAGCTAACACAGTAGCTTTTTGATATATGTTTTTTGAATAAAGGAGTTTTAAGTTTCTGAAATATATGTTGTATCACAGGGTAAGTTACCTGGACCCTCAGAAGTTGCATACTAGTTTTACATGTGTGATATATATTTCTGGCCCTATAATTTTCTTTAGGGTCCTGTGGCTACCATCACCTGGTATAGTGCAAAGGCCTGGATGGAAACCTGAAGTCTGTCCCCTTCAGCAGAGATGATACAGACAGAAAGCATTTTGGAGGCATGTTTGATCCCTAGCCCTCCCCACATTGTGAGAAGCAGATGTCAACAGTTCATTTGCAGCTCAGAGTAAACCACATCTGGTCCTGTAATGCAGAACCATTTGCCAGCAGCACCACAGGGTCTGTGTCAGACACTCCAGAGATGCTTGACAAAAGATAACAGAGGGAATGAATGAAGGCCTCCCTACAATTAACAGAGGGGGTGGGAACACCATTCAGGGCAAGAGCCAGCTCAGTGGTCTCATCTCAGCTACCTCTGGTTTAATGAAAGGAAGGGAAGCTGGGCCAATTCTAAGGACTGGCCACCAAAAGATCAACGTCAATGAAAGCAGAATGCTGGGCAGGCTGGCAGGACCATTATTTTCTTGTGGACTTTAACACACGCAGGGTTGTCATGTTGGAGAATTGTTTCTTTCCGTGATGGAGAATGGTTCCTGAGGGAGAGAGGAACATTGTGATCTCCCAGGTCTCCCACCCTGGGCCCGAATCTGTCTCTAGCTCTCTCCTTCCTTCCCTTTTCTGCTACCATCTCCAGCCTCTGTTTCAGCAGCTTCCCCTCACCCCAATCCATTTGTCTTCTATAGTGGGATTCCATAAAAGATATCGTTTGAGGAAATGATTCTCTGCTGCAAACAACAATACAAAGATAGATAAAGAATGCATGAATTACTCTCCCCTTCATTATTGTACTGTGCTTGCTGGGTCTTTTTTTTTTTTTTTTTTTGCTTGCTGGGTCTTTTATCTGAAATATCTTTCTCCCTATCTTGCTTGTAGATATTCTTCCCACTGGCTTAAGGCCCTGTTCGGAGATGGCTGCTTTCTCTTGGGGGTCTTCCTAGAACTCCCACCTGAAGGGCAAGACATGAACCCCTCCCTGCATGTTTTTCCACTGTGCCTTGTTCATTTATCTATATTGATCGATAAATCTATCAATCTATCACTCATCTATCACCTTCATGGTATTTCCTCTCTTTTTTGTGTTGTTGCTAGGATGTGCCTTCTTTATTTCTTTCTTAACTGTGACCAACACTCAAAATTTTGAATAGTTCACACAAAAATTTAGATTTCTAGTTTCTTTGAAAAACCAGATCTGGCAACATTCTGACACAGTTGTATGTTAAATCAGAATTGAGTGGAGCAGTTTCTCTAGATTGGCATATAATCTTTTGTTCACTAAGCCCTCATCATTTTCTGTGATCACTCAGAAACTATTAGTTTTCCACTTAAAAGGTAGCATAGTGGATAAGAGCATAGACTCTGAAGCTGGACTGCCTGGGTTCTGGCTTTACCACTCACTAGCTGTGTGACTTCGATAATTTAATTTTTCTGTGCCACTAATTTATTATCTCTAAAATGAGATTCTTAGTAGTACCTACTTCATTGAGTTCTTATGAGGATTACATGAATTAGAGAATGCATGAGGACTGAGAGAGTACTTGCTATATATAGCAAGTGCTCAACAAATATTAACTGTAATTATTATTTATCATAGTGCTTGCACTGTGATTTTGTTTGTTAGAGTCCAGAAGTATTGACTATACTCATGGCTCTATTAAAAATAAGGAAATCACATAAGAGTTTACCCCAAATCCATTTCCCTCATTTTCTTTACCTAGCCCTTGGGGGCATTTTTGGTTGCAGCCTCTACATTGGACAGCCAATCTTGGGGGGGGGGTGTGCCAATGTCATAATCAGTTTGCTTTCCTTAAGAGGACTTATTTTAGTGCTTGTACAGTGTGCTTCAAATGTTGGTAGAATTAAATTGTATGATTGTAATCATGTACTTTCATGGGCTATCTTTAGGATGTGCAACAGGATGGCCAAAGAGACTCATGAATTAAGAGTTGCTTGGCTTAATTTATGTTATATAGTTATACAGTAGGACTAATATTTCCTGGTTCTCATGAATCTACAAGATCAGACATATCAACTGATTTTATAACATGCTCAGAAAGTCACCATACACCTGGAAGTTGGCTGGGTAGGAATCAGTCAGTGTGACAAACAATCAATAGGAGGTGTCTACATGCTAAGTGTTCTAGGTTTGGTGGGACCCTTGGTCCTTGCTTCACTGAACTGTACTTTGAAATAAAGCTAGAAAGAAGCAATAAGACCGCAGGGTGGGGAAAAATTGTGGTGTTTGTGGGCCACAAGGAGTCTGGCTTGAATAGTGCTATGGAATTTTTTTTTTTTTTAACATTTCTCCGAAGGAATAAATTTAATTCCCATTGTAATGGAGAATATGATTAAGAGGTCATTATGCTCTTTTTCTGCTAGATTTGTGTTCTGAGGAGGCATGAATAATATATGCAAATATGCCTGCCTGACTCTCTTTTGTTTGGAGACTCTCCTGGGTTACTACCTCTATCTCATTAGGAGGAAGTTGGCTTCTCTGTTAGGGGTTTGAGTGGGCCTTTGCCCCTTTCCTCCCTGAGGAAGAGGCTGATTAGATGTGATTACCAAGCCATGATCTCAGCACATGGGGTGATTCATAAATGTTACTAAAACAAATGGCCCAGAATTTCTGCACAGGGGCTCAACTCAGGGCCACCCCTTCCCCTTCCTTTCGGCCTGCCCTCAGAGACCAGAAACCTCAAAGCCTTAGAAACCAGGCTCTGCTCAAAAGCTTTCTACCAGAGCATATGGATGGAAGCAAGATGGCTATTAGCTGAACTTTGGGGGCCCTGAGTGGAAAAGAGAATAAAACTGTACGTTTGGATATCTCTGTCTCTTGATATCATGAAATTTCATTCATTACAATGAAAAGAAGCTGAGAGTGGTCTGGCCCAGAGAAAGCAATCACCACTTATTTGAGTTAGATCCCCAAACTAACAGAATAGATGATGAGTGTCGAGGGGAAACAGAAAGGAAAGGAGAAGTCGGAGAGGAAAGGGGATTAATATACAAGACTTTTAATGTACCATGAGCTCTTTATAAGTGATTTCATTTATTTCCAAGACAATTCTGCAAAGCTAATAGCAGGATTCCCATTTGGAAGATGAGAAATCTAAGCCTCTGAGAGATTAAGTAATGAGAGTTAACCTTTCTTAGACACCTGAGTATGTGCCAGGCACCATGCTAAGCACCTTCTATTATCTCATTTAATTATTTAACAACCACCAAGATGAATGCTAGTGTTACCTCCAGTTGTATTTGGGGGAAACTGAGGATTAGGAAGGTGAAGTAACTTGTCTGAGAAACTCCTGTCATTAACTGGCACTCCTGGGATTCGTTCTTAGTCCTGACTTCAGGGCCCTAACAATCAACTGATGGCCCGCACAGCTGTTTGCTACATAGCGAAGATCACACAGGCTGTGGATGTGGGAGGCCAGGTCTGAATGAGTCTGAACAATGCTAAAGCACATTCGCTTCCCACACCCACAAGCCCTAACTGTCAGGGCTAGGACAGGTCCCCAGCCCTTCTCCCTCTTGGTCTGCCTTTGTACAACAGCAGCTGCCTTCTTAGAAAGGAGCAGTGGGCAAGTCTGAAAGAAAGTTGCTGATGAGAGGGAGAAAGAGGGAAAAAAAGATACTATTTTTGACAGCAACAGCCTCTTAAAAAGAAAGCAACATACAATTTGTGTATCAGCAGGAGAATGCAGTGCTTCGCCAGGCAAATCACAGCCCATGCTGGGCCAGTGTTCTTGCTGTCTTAAAGGCCATTCATTTCCCAGGTTGTCCATCTATCCAGATCCCACCTTGCCACCTTGCCACCTTGTACACTTTCCTCCTCTTTCTCTCCTTAATGTGTTGCTCTGCTGTTTATGAGCTTCTCAAGCAGGCATGATAAAAACGGAGCTGTAACAGGGGTAAGTATACATTTGCCTTTGTGATTTTACCACAATCCTCCACAATAGAACTGCACCGTGGGTCTCCAGCCTCGCCTGGTGCTTCTGGATGGGAGTGCTCTGGCTGTGGGGGCCACCTGTTGTCTCACTTCCCCTCATATTTTAAGGATGCCACCCTAGAAGCTGGCAAAGGCAGTGAGGGGTGCCTCCATCAGCACAGAGGCGGGGATGTGGAAAGAAGTGGGGTTCAGGACTCAGGGTCTGTACTTTGGCTGCATCCCATAAGTTAGGGTAAGAACCTGGGCAGAGTGTCACCTCTCTGAATCTTAGCTTCCTGACTTGTGAAAGGGAAATGATAATAACTAAGTCCAAAGGCAGGGGGAAAGCTCATGCCTGAACATCCCTAGGGCACTGAATGCATGTGAGCGCATTAGGTGTGGAAAGAAGGAAGTGTCCTCCCTCTTTATGCATATAGCGCAATCAGTCTAAAATGGTCAGCTTTTCATTGTTGAAAGGAGTCAAAAGCACTATAGAGTTTTGAGAAGCATGAAAGTCTTTGGAGGTAGTTTTGGTTCAGTCTACCATGGGTCAGCAGGAAACCTTAATTTGTACTGGATGTGCCCTTTTCCATTTCTAGGTATGGGGCAATGACATCAACAGGTGATACAGCCCTGATCCTAGGGAGAGAAACATGTGACCCGCCCCCCTCCCCTCGCCATGCAAAGGTTGCAGAACAGAGGCCAGGGCTCTGGAGAGAATTCAGGCAGAGTGGCAGTGAACCACTTCCCTTCGTGGGGCTGCAGCTTTCTGACTCACTATTGCTTGGGCAGGACTAAATGCAATTGTACATGTGTCTGTTTGGAGAGGGGCAGTAAATGATCTTTATTCTCTGAATAATCATTTCTTCCTCACAATTTCCATCCTTATATCCATGTTTTGCCTAATGGCTGAGAAGAGGTCCTGAAACCAGGCTGCCTGGGTTGAAAATCCAGCTCTCCAATTTCCATGCCAGGTATAATCCCGAGCCAGTTCCATAACCTTTCTATGCCTCAGTTTCCTGAACTATACGATCAAGGTGAACACAATACTACCATCACAGGGTTGTTAGGATTACATAAGCTAATGCTCATCAAATTTTTTGTAGAGGCTCCTGGGATGAGTCAGTGCTTGATAAATGTTAACAATAGGTCTTATCATCACCACTAAATGCTAAATCAAGCCCTTGTCACCCCCATGCCTGGACTTTCACACGGGGCTGCTGTGCCAGTCTCCTAGGAGGATTTCTCGGTTCGCTCTATAATCCATCCCACGTGTCCTGACCTGAGAAGCTTCCGTATTGATGCAGTGCTCCTTTGGCAGACCTCCAATCTCTGTTCAAACACACACACACACACACACACACACACACACACACTTTCTCTTTCTGCCTCTCTCTTTCTCTTTGTCCCTCCCTCCCTTTTCATCCACCGTTCCCTCCGTTCCCTCCCTCTCTTCCTTTCTCTCCAGCTCTTCTGAAGATAGAGGCAAATCCAGCCTCTCTGCTCAGAGAGCTTTGTCTCTGATCAGGCCCGACCTGGGTCATAGAGTTCATGGGGTTACCATGACAACAAGCATTCCTGGCTACCCATCAGGAGGCAAGGACCAATTGAAAGGGCCTGTCATTTCCCTGGGACATACTGTATTTATTCTCAGCAGCAGGCCCTGCACAGTACTATACTATGGGAGGAGGGTGGGAAGGAGGGAGAAAAATATCAGGGTTTTATTTTTTTTAGTGTGTTCTCTGTGGGGGAGGACCACAAATTGTTCTCAGAGAGACACATTTTATTTCTAATGCAGCTAGTGCTAGGGTTAGAGGCTGGTGTTCATGAGCATTTCTGATGAACACAGTGTTTTTCACAAAGAAGGAAAAAATAAGTTATCTGGTTCAAAAGTGACTTTTTGGTAGGTATAATGGAAAGAGGGGAAGGTAGAGAATTAACCTTTAATGAGTACCCTCTGTGACAAGTACTTTGTGCTATTTCATCAAAACTCAGAGCAACTACAATGAATTACTATTATTCCATTTTTACAGAAAAGAAAACAGAGGCTCAAAAAGTTATAATGACTTACCAAGTGAGGTCAACATGCAGGTAAAGTAATGGCCCTCGAACCTAAATGAAAGTTGCTTGACTAAGGATCATGATTTGGACGCTATAGAGTGCAGTTTCCCTGTCATGCTCCCATCATATTAATCTTCCTTCTCTTTCTAAGCTGCTGTCTCCTCAGACCTTGTCCATCTCTCTTCCCTGACCTCTAGCCCTGTTTCTCAAAATGAACTGCTATCTACCTATAACAAATTCCCTGGGGGACTTGTTAAAATTGCACATTCCTGGATCCCACCCTGGACCTGCTGAATCAGAAATGTCAAAAATGAGAGTCTAGAAAGGAGCATTTTTAAGCAGCTTCCTTAAATAATTTGACACAAACTGAAGTTGTGGAATGGTTCTTTAGAGCAACAGAATCAACACTGCACAAAATAACACTTGCTTATTTGTTTCCCAATTACATTCTGGGTCACTGTGATTCTCTAAAAGAGAGCTCTCTTGATGGCCACTGTACCGCTCAGAACAGTATTAGGAAAAGAAAAAAAAGGGTGTTCAAGAAAGGCCCACTGAACCAACTTGAAGATGCAATTATGTCATGAGGTCCCAGCAAGAAGGTGGACAACTAGGAGACTCTCAATCCCTGGAAGAAAGAATACTCTCCACAAAACCTTGTGATATTTCTTCCTGAGTCATGGCCTTAACCTCTCTCCTTCAGCCATATGCCAATACAGACAAGCAGTTCTTAGTAGATATTTCCCAGAATAAGGTTGTGTGAAGGGAGAAAAATATATTCAGTCAGAATACCAGTATGACTAAAATGTTGATGAGCAATTGTGAACTTATGTCTGATTACAAAACCACTGGGGTGCCTGGGTGGCTCAGGTGGTTGGACATCTGACTCTTGATCTCAGCTCAGGCCTTCATCAGGGTCCAGTAGGCTGAGTATGGAGCCTACTTAAAAAAAAAACAAACAAACAAAACAAAAAAACCAACACCACCAAAAAACCACAACTAGAAGCAACAACAACAAAAACACCAGATGTAGGCAAGATAGAGTCAGCGCAACAGGTTCAAAGAACCGTAATGGGGAGCCTCCACCATTTTTGCTGCAGCTCTCCCAGCAATGCCTTTCTGAACCTTTAAGGCACCCCAGAGGTTAAACTGAGGAGGTGGCAAGAAGTCTGTTTGGGAGGTAAGCCCCATATATGCCCACTTTCTGTCCTTGTCATAATCAGTTTGTACCTGATCAGGCCTTAAAGAGCACAGAAGTCTCAGAAAGTTCACATAACAGACTTCTTTCCAAACTACCAAGCCTTCAAGTAGAGGTGATGCCTGGTGAAGAACATAGAGCCCACTATGTCTTCCATCTGTCCCCATCCCATTATGACCCATGACCACATTCATTTCCTCCTATCAGAATGATGGCAACAGATTTCTAAATGACTTCTCTGCTTGTAATCCTCCTCTCTGATTCACATTACAAATGACTGCCAGGATAATTTTGGGGAGCCTGTTTGCTCCACGATACCTCCACATCAATGGCCTTTAATGGTCCCTACTGACATCGAATAAAAATAGAGACATTTGAAATCCTTCCCAGTATGACCACAATGAATTGCTCCTACTTATTAATGCATTCTTTGGTTAAAGCAAAGCCTTTGTTGTTCCTGAAAACAAGACCTATGTTTTCTTACCTCTGCTCATTTTGTTGCCTCCACCTGGAGCACCCACTCCCCACTTCTCACCTATCACAATTTCTTCATGTCCTATGTCAAATGTTACTTTTGCCACAAAACCTTTGCAAATCCTTCCATTCAAATGTTGACTCTCCTCCTTTTGGGTGCTACTGACTCTTATGGCACTAGGTAGAATGATAGGCATCTGTGTAATTTTGCTCATGAACTATACTTGGTTATGCATAATTTACAGGCTGGGGCTGTATCTCTCTCACTGCTACTTCCTGAAGCATGTGCATAGGGCCTTGTGTGGAGGAAATATTCAGAAAGGAATCTGTGGAGCTGAATGGAAGGCACAGCACTGAGTCTCAGACCCATCCATCATCCACTAAGCTATAGAAGGGAGCTCCCATCCCCCTGGCCCGGACATCTGGCACGGACAAGACACGTGACAGAAGACAAACATGTCATGATCACAGAGGCTAGAAAAGACTACAGAGTAACCATGGTCGCAGTTAAAGACCAGAATTTGACCAATGTCCTGATTAGGGTATAACTCAGCAAATCCATCAAATTCCTGGTAAATGGCTTGTGAAGGATAATCATTAGTTGAGATTTTAACGTAGGCCAATCTGGTGTGGCTTCCTTCTTGAGTTGGTAAAACATTGGTCATGCCCTCTTACTGAGGAAATTTGAACACGTCGTCTCTAACTGAAGGGAGTGTTCATCATAATAAAGAAAGGAAACTTCAGTTTGGACCAGCAAGTACATTTAGTTGACAATAAAAGGGCCCAATAGATCATAATTAGTTGATTTATCAATTGCCTTTCCCTAGTGACTGACATTGGCTGAGCAGGTCTTTATCCATAACCTTAGGGCTTTGGAAACACAATCCAGCCCCTTGCCCAACCCCAAACATGCAGTGACAGCCAACAAATAGCATCTGTTTCAAAGAAACACCACCTGTCCAAATGGAAAATCAAGCATTGAACTATTTCGTTTCATCAGAGTATTTGTTTCCAGAGCAGAAGAGACAAAAACACCACTCTGTCACTAACACAGCCTTTTAACAATCCATAGGGACCACCATGGCCTGGCTTTTGCCAAGTAGACTTGGCAAGTTTTAGAGGAATAGTTGGACCTTAGATACCAGTTCTCTGACCTTCTGAGGCAGAGCTGGGTGATCTGACTTGGAGGAACTTGGAGCTTTTTCCAGGAAGGCTGGAAGTGGTTAAATGCCCTGTAGGTATGGTAAGATCTGGCTTTATGGAGAGAAAGTGATGGGAAAAAGCTGCCAGGGAGCCCTTTTTGATGTAGGCACAGGCACTGAACCTGGAGCGCCTCTGCCTATGAGGGCTGCAGAAGCCCTACTCTTACAGGGCAGAAGGGAAGTCTGTGATAATGCCTGTAGTGTGCTGACCCAGCTTTCTGTAAAGACTTACACAGAGCTCACAGCTTTGTGAATGGCTAAACCATGTTTTCAAAAGTCTTTGCTATAATTCTAAATAATTTGAATTAAAATTGATTTCTTCTGCCATATTATCTTTAGCACATATAAGCTCCTTTTAAAAGGGACCAGAGGAAATAGTAAATAGGTACTTCCCCTTACTGTTTCTCCACTTTCCACCTCTGTCATGCAGAATGCTTTTCTGGGATCAATTCAGTGGATCTAAGACTGCTAGAGCAGGCACATAGGTCTGTGTGGCATTTGGGCTGTCATGACTCGTTGGTATTTGACCGTGCTTTGAGGAAATGGCACCCTTTGGGGCATGTGAGGCTGAGGTGTGATGGAACCCTGGCTGGAGTGTGTGTGTGTGTGTGTGTGTGTGTGTGTGCGCGCGCGCTCATGTTTTCTGTAACCATTTTGCAATTCTATGTTTCATGGAATCTCTATACTATTGGTCGCTAGAATGATTTGTTTTAATGCAGAGATGTGACAGAGAATCCCATAGAGGGAAGAGGGATTTTCCTGGGTCAGAAACTCATGGTCCTATTAGGAGGAACATTACTTTTCTGGTTTTGAGTCAGAAAACCTCCTGGCCACCTTAATAGTTGCCACTGGAGAGAATGGAGCACTGGGAGAGAGCTGAGTGCATGTGACCATCAGTTGGGTATTCTTGACTTACATATCCACCATTGGTAATCTATATTTGGAATATGTTCCTTTTCATTTCTCTTTCCCTTTCTCTTGGCTTTCTCAAAATCATTAAATAGCTTTTTATGTCTTACAGAGATGTAAATGACAGAGTTAGGGTTTTCTTTATTACAGAGTTGAATTATTTTCAACAATTATCCCCAAAGAAATCTTCAGGCATGCAAAACCTATTAAAGCAGTGTTAGTATACAAAGAAGTGGTACTTCGTGCATTAAAATGACCATCTACTCTCACCTTTTGTCTTCACATAATGAGTGGATGCTCTGGGCTCCAAATGTCTGCTTTTTAACTTTTTTGAGTTGTTGCCTAATGCTTGACCCATGAGAATAGGTACTAGGAACCTGACATAAGTCCAGTCTCCTACTTTTAATGGTGCTGTCAGTCATAAAGCCCAGTTAAGCATTAGAGTGAGTCACAGGCATGGGATCTGGAATCAGACTATCTGAGCTTGAAATATGGCTATAGTTGTGTCAACCTGGTCAGGTAACGAAAATTTGTGCTTCTGTTTTCCCATCTGTAAAATGGGAATAATGGTACTTCATAGGTATGAAGTTTATATGAGATAATGTATATACCATAGTGTGTAGCAAGGAGTCAGAATTCACTCAATCTACCATTGGTGGAAAATCACTGGTGTGCCAGATGACCTGAACTTTATGTTCATGTCACTCAAAGATGTAATAATTTCTGAGTTTGTTACCTTGTTCCAGGCACCTATATGTGGGATGGGGTGATAGAAGTACTCTATTGATTGAACAAATCATGTCACTTCTCTATTCCTTGTTTTCTTGACTTTATATACAAGTATTTAGATCAAATAGTATCCTTGACTCATAAAGCTTTCAGTAAATTGTAACACTGAAGCATCACTCATGTTCCCAGATGTGTAAGACCTTATTCTCTACATGGTGCCTTTCTAGGGTAGCGTTGTGTAAGTTTCTGAGATAAAAGTCTCTTCCTTGCCAAGCATTCTTCTCTGCATCCCCTTTGAACTTTGTCTAAACTTGTACAGAGAATCTTTTAAGTTGTTCAGGCAAAAATGTATAATTGATAAATACCAGGCCATTTGATTTCCCTTCATTTGGCACATTCAGTTATTTCCGCACTCCTATAGATAGTTTTATTTCCCAATTTTCAGATAATTACTTAAAATTCTTCAATATAGTTCCATTACTTTTCTTTTTTTAAAGATTTTATTTATTTATTCATGAGAGACATAGAGAGAGAGCCAGAGACACAGGCAGAGGGAATAGCAGGCTCTATGCAGGGAGCCCGATGTGGGACTTGATTCCGGGACTCCAGGATCAGGCTAAACCACTGAGTCACCCAGAGATCCCAATTTCATTACTTTTCAAATGAGGACAAAAATCCTCTACAAAATCCTTCCCTATTTCATTCTCTGATCTCAACTTAACCTTTCTCATTTTTATTATCTATGTCCAGGAGCACTTGGCTTCTTTCAGTTAACCAACTGTAGCATGATTCCTAACCTTAGAGTCTTTGCACATGCTGTTCCCTCTGCCTGGACTGCTCGTCTCTACTCCTCCCCTCACTTTACCTTGTTAACTTCTATTAATCTGTCAGATCTCAACTTGAGATAAAGTATTCTTGGAAAAGCCCTTTTGACCATGTTCCACTCATCCTGCACACCAGATTAGACCCTATTATCTCTGGGTGTGTTTGAGATCTTCTTTGTCTTTATAGTCCTGCAGTTTCAAGTGAATCAGCTGCTGATTTTCATCTGTGTAGGACATGTAACTTTTGAATCTAGGTATTAATGTTTTCTATAAATACTGGAATGTTCCCTTTAAATACTGCCTCTACTCCATCCTCTCTTGTCTCTGGGACTCACAGAAGATGTGTCTGGGATTTTGTTTTCTCTTTCAGGTCTCTTAACCTCTTTGTCATGGTTTCTATCTTTTCATCTCTCTGTGTGATTTTCTGGGGAATTATCTCTATTGTTTCCCCCTAGTATAATAATTTTCTCCTCCAGTTAGACTAATTTGTTGTTTAACCCTTCTATTGAGATTTTATTACTTCTCTAAATTCTAATTTGTATTTTTCTAAATATGTCTGGTCCCTTATGATAATGAATTTTCTTTTAAAAGTGTTTTTCATTACTCTTAAATCTTTGGGTGTACTTCTGATTTTTGTTCATGTCACATAATTTATGACTTTACCCTGCTTAGGGAAGTCCCTGAATAGTTGGTTTATGCATTTCACTCTGGTTTTGATGTTCTTTTCTTGTTTTGGCCTAGGGATTTCCTAGCTTCCATTTAAAAGGCTATTTATTATAACTTTATCCTGCATATCTAGGTTTTGTAGTGGGAGTTTTGTTCTGCTTATTACTGGAATTAGGTGTCCTCTAGGTCACCTTTTGTCAATGATCACAGAATCTGTCATAGTTGTCATGAACCATCAAATAATAATTACCCCCCCCAATAATCACCTGTTGAATAACTGTCTTTCTTGTAAGAATGCAGTTCCATAAGGATAGAGATTGTGTGTCTTGTTCAAAATTGTAGCTCCAGGTCTTAGCCTAGTGCCTAGAACCTCAGGGCTCAATGTTACTGAAATGAATGCAAGGTGTGATGGTGGAAGTGATCCTGGATATCAAGGTGGGTTAGGAACCCCTCTCCATCTTTTTGCAACCTTTTTAAACACTTTTCACCTTTCCTTGAACACTGTATTTCTCTAAAATGATTTAATCCCTGTGTAAATTGACATAACATCTCATATATTACTTCATTCTGTGCTGTTTTCAATTACCTTCTCTGTAGATTATCCCATTTGGACTCACAATCACCTTGGACCTAGAAAGGGCTGGGATGAATATCCTCTCTTTACAGATGAGAAACCGAAGGTTTGCGAGATGATATGCCTTACCTTGTCAAGGTAGCCAGTAGTAAATCCCAGAATTAAATCTATGAATTAATCTAAATTAATTCATTCATTAGAATGAATACTAAAGCTTCTTTACCAAAACTTGTTTCTTTACTGAATTACCTGTTTCTTTCTACAGAAATCAGTATCTGGGGGGCACCTGGTGACTCAGTCCATTAAGTGTCCAACTCTTGGTTTCAGCTCAGGTCATGATCACAGGGTTATGAGACTGAGCCCTGCGTCAGGATTCACACTCAGGGTAGAGTCTGCTTGAGGTTCTCTCTCTCCCTCTGTCCCTGCCCCATTGTGCATTCTCTCTCTTTATATTTTATAAACAAATGAATAAATGAATAAACAAAATCTTTGAAAAAAAACCAAAAATCAGTATCTGGCAAAGAACAGGTGCTGCCATTCATTTGGTATTATTTTGATTGCCACAGACAGAGCATTTAGGACTCAAACTACTTGATTTTTCATTTGGACAATATGTTTATGTTTCTTTTCAGACAAACATTACAAACCACCTTGTCTCATAGAATCCAGGTTGCTGGAGAACTCTCTTCGTAGCCTAGTTGGATATGGGAATGTTTGGTAAAGGATGGTGTGTTATAGCTCACACAACACAAACGCAAGTTTCATTGATGTTTAACACACTTGGAGGGGTAAGGCGAGGCATGGGGGAGAACACATGGGCAGCAACAGTCATAGCAAGCTGAGGCCCCCAGGTCAATTTCCAACCTCAGGGCTGAAGATCTCGGGTGACTGGTGTCTTCCAGGCCCACAGGTGTCCAAAAAGGGCTTGCATTGTGGCACTGGAGCCATGTGGCAGACATAGCAGCTTCATTCCTGAGGTAGGGAGGGGGAGAGGGAGTACCAAGGAAGCAAATCTTGGCTACTTACCTCAGGGCGGACCCCTTGGGCGTTGCAATGCCATAGCCTTTGGAATCCAAGTTACCTCCCACCTTCATGGTGTCACAGGGTTTCCGCTGCTCAATGTACTCATTCATAGTAGATTCCAGAAGGTAGGCGTATTTGCCTTTGGATTTCCTCACTCGGATCATTCCCTCCTCTGTGGTCCTCACAAAAACTGATGGCTCTGCTGACTTCATGTATGTCCACATCTTCTCAAACACAGCAATTTTAGACCTCTGGCAGGGGACAGGAACAAAGCTGGAATTAAGTGCTGGCTGTGCTTGGAATTGAGGTCGGCACACACACTAATGAAGAGCTGAGTGTAGCTTGATCACACATTCATGAGCGAGATTAGCTCAGGAAGAAACAAATTATGAGTGATTGCAAAATAAGAGGCTCTAATTAGTACCAGTAGGTTCCAAAGTACAAATATCTTGCAAATACAGAATGAACAGAATAGCTCAGAATCTTTTAATTACTGAATTATATTCTCCTTCTATATGGGAAGAGTAAAGAAATGGGATCCTGTCTAGCTTCTAAAGACATTATAGAACCTATCTATTTTTCAAGAAGGCCATCTTTATACTGCCTAGAAGTGGAGAGCAAAATATCAGTGGAATCTGATTTCATTATTAGAGGACAACACTAAGAAATTTCTAGATCATGAGTCATATTATAAGACTGACCTCAGAATGTAAATTATTGTCTGATAAAGCTAATAACTTGAGACCTAATACTGTAGCCTGTTTACATTTCAAAAGCCTCTAAATCTAGCCAAATTGCTTTCCTCCCTTCCTCTTGAGCTCATTTTGAACTTTCTCTTCTTTAGGACTTGGCCTAGGCTGTTTACTTCACTGGCTACACTGGTCCTTTCCAGCCATATCCTACTAGTTATTTCACAGACCAGAACAAATCCTATATATTCTGAGACCATTTCAGTTTCAAGGACAATAGTTCACAAGCTCTAGGGGGCACCAGGAATCATGTGCAGAAATTGTTAATATGAAGATGTTCCTCCTCTAAACCTAAAGATTCTGATTCAGCAGGTCTGGGGTGGAGCCTAGAAAAAATTTTTTTCAGAAGTTCCCCGGGTGATTCTGATCTATATGGCCTCTGTGGCTCTCACTTTGAGAAAGAGTATTATGAGGGCTAACACTCCTTTCAGACACTGAACAGGTACTGACTGGATGGTCAGGCTAGAGTGCCAAGATTGTGAGGTATCCTTTCTTGTGCATAGGTCTCAAGTATGTGGATGCTACCTGAGGGAGGGGGACATCTTCCCTTCTGTGAGTCTTTCATAGAGTTTATCCTGGCACATAGTAGGGCTTTAGCCAAGGCACATAACCCAGGGCCACAAGTCATTCCTCTCATCTAACGTGTTATTTCTAAAAATCATCCTTTCCCCAAGGGTAGATGTATTTTAGGAGTATTGGACTCTGGCCTTGTAAATGGACAAGTGTTAAACACATATAAGGGGCTATTATTTTGAAAGATAGCACTAGAGTCATGTAACTCATATAGTCTAGTGGTTAATACACAGATCATAGATTCATTTGGTATAAAATGGTCATACCCACAAAACATCATTTTTCTTTGCATACAAATATCAGGTTTATTTCCTTGATAGTAACATCAAATGTTGACAAAATATTGATATACAGTTGTTATTCAAGTCAACTGATCTATAGGCATCAGTTGGGCCTAGAAAAATTCTGGTCTCAAGGGAAAGTTAATGGAAACAGTTACTGAGAATTTCAGGGAGGCATTTGGTAGAGTCTATCATTAGATTGACTAGATGATGTGCTTTGCAGTATGGTTAACCAGCTGGAAAGGCCACTGGACTGGCAGTGAGGAGCCCAGGTTCTAGTCTTTAGCCATCTGTTCCATGAGGAGTTGGGTCATGGGGACCTTTGAGTCCCTTGTGGGCTTGAAATATCTAATTCTTTACATGAATATACATCATTCAAGCAACAATGTCCATGTGAGGAAGAAGAAGAAAGAAAGAAGAAAAGGGAGGGAAAATTTCAAAGTTAGGGGAGGAAATACCCAGAACCAATCAGAGCATTTACAATATATGTCATATTCTCTCACAGGAAACAGAGAAATGTATAAATTCAGCTGTGACCAGATTTGCAGATGATCTTCTAGGCAAAAACCCAACAAAATACACAGCAGGGCAATGGCAAGATGCAATTTGACCTGACAGGATGGCCACGGCAGGAAACGGGGCTGCTGACAGGCAAAGCTGAAGAGCCCTCTGGGCAACAGTATGCAGAAAATTAATATGTCCTCTCAGCCTCACCCCAGTGCCCTAAATGCAAGGGCTGTGCTCATAGCCGCTCAGAGCAGGCTATCAGGAAAATCTCATCTCCAGGGATGCAATGGCAGCATGAGTGGCAGGGAAGATTGGAAGCATACTTGGGGTATTTGTTCTTGGATCTCTCCTATCATCTGCAGCTCTCACAGTCCTTCACACATCTTAATTAAACTGTCGATGGAGGATTAAGTGACTCTGGGTTGGGGCTGCCAAGAAGCTCTGGGCTGCCGTGGGGACTAGAAGGCAGACTTTTTTCAGAGTCTGGGGTAGAGGAATACTTGTTTCACCATTCCCTCGTTCTGCCTTATGGGAGTGGTGAGTGATCTTGTCTCTCCACCCACCAAAGTCCTGGTGGGAAAATTCTCAAGGTCAAAATCACAGAGATGGAGTGGCTCATGGGGCATATCTTGTCAGCACTCTCCTTCTACAGGTAAAGAAACGGAGGTCCACAGCATGGCAGTGAACTGTTCAATGTCATGTAGCTTCTTAGTAGCAGAGCCATAAGTAAAACCCAGGTCTCCTGATTGCACACCTTGTCTCTTGTTTTAGGCTTTAGATCTTACTAGCTGGGAGACCTCAGGCAAGTAACATAATATTTCTGAGCCTCAGTCTTCCTCTCCTGACAATGGTGATAACAGCAGCCACTGCACAGTGTTGCCATAGAGATTATATGACAACAGAGGTAAAATGCATGCCCGTGTCGGGCACATAGTTAGTATTCCAGAAGTGGTGCAATCACTACTAATAATTATGCCCCTCGTTCAGGTTTTACTTTAGGATAAGAATGCCCAATGGCTGGCTTGAGACTAGTTTCCCTTCCTACATATGTGACAGATACTGATACCAGTCAAGGAATTCTTTCATATGTGCCCAGATGTGCTCTCGGAGTCACCTCTTAACATTGAACTCTCGGCAACTACTGCTGATTAATCATTGTTAGTATGTGAACTATAACCTATTGTCATCAACACAGTAGGCCCGGTGAGCACACAGAGCTTGTAGAATACACATGGTTTTCTTGCCAGATGCCTATCAGTGTGCTCTGGTCAAGAAATAGAAATATGTCAATTGACATTAATAGAGAAGTTTCAAGTCATAAGTCCTAGCTGTGCCTCTGAGTAGCAAGGCCATGCTCATTTTCTTCTCTGGGCCTCAGTTTCTTCAACTACAAAAGGAAAAGGCTAGACTAGATTTATCCATGAGCCCATCTAATAATGTGAGTAATCTTTAAAAAAACATCAGGTAATGACACCACCTCATTAGGACAGTGGTTCAGTGGTAACAATGCTTGGGCTGAAATGAGGAAACAGATTTTGTGTTCATCCTTGACACTTACATTATGATTTCCTAAATTCTAACATTTTTTTAAAATAAATTTATTTTTTATTGGTGTTCAACTAAATTCTAACATCTTGTCCACAAAATGGACATATAACCCCTGTCCTGCCACAGGTCACAGTTGGATCATAAATGAGACCATGGTTGGGAAAGTGCTTTGGGGATGGTGATGTGCTCAGATATTGGGAATGAGAGCATAGGTATATAATGGGTAAGTGATTTGGCTGTTCCCCAGGTTCATCAGCAGGCCTGTGGCATAGGACTGGCTATATGGACAAATATCAGACATCTCCTTACACTTTGGTTGTAGGCTACAAATGCCAGAGAATTATAATGAGATTACAGGAAGTTTTTCTACTAGCTGGTTGGGTAAGCTTAAGCAAGTCATGTCACTCTCTAAAATGACAGATTCTGGCCATGTGCCTCCAAGTTACCCTCTTGCTCCAATATATCGAAAGTGGATGATTTTAGCCTTAGAGACTGGATCAGTGATTGTTAAGACTTTGGTCCCCTTCCTGCTTGTCATACAGAACACAGAGCCCACAATCAAGAAATTGAGCAAATTACTCTACTCTGTGGGTTCACCCAGGGCCAGGGGTTTGCTCTATGAAGTTGCAGTGAAAACCTAGTAGGTCTGCACAGGATCCCCATCAATGCTTGAAGCAAGGTAGGGACTTGCCTTCTATTTTCCTTATACCACTTATTAGCTGTGTGACCTCAGGCAATTACTTTTACTTCTCTGAGCTTCATATATAAAATGGGGACAACACATATCTAAATCCTCTCTAATGAAAGGATTCAATGAGATAATTCATGTAGGGTGTGCTAGCACAGGACCTGATTACCTAGTAAGTGCTAGGTGAGTGGTAGCAATTGTTTATCATTTTTCTTTCATCAAAATATGGTAACTCCATGTGATATTTGTTCAGCTTTTAGGATGAACATGTCTACAGTCCAGGAAACTATAGGTTTATCTGCTTTGGAGCATTGTTCAAGTTGTCCCCTTTGCCTGGAATGTAATTAGCCAACCCAGGTCTGCCCTAGTTTCATGATGTCTACATGTTTTTAGTGGCTATAAATCCTTACCCCTTCCCCAAAATCACCCCAAATGCCTATACCCTAAAACCCTAATGGGAAACAGAGCCTTGTGTTGTAGACCCTAATCTCCTTTAATTTTATAATGACTCCTTAAGGTAGCTATTACTCTCCAGACTTTATAGGTGAGGAAACGGTGTCAAAGAGGCTAAGGGACAGAGAACAAGGACAGAGCCAGGTCTGGCCAGCTGACTCTAGGTCTAGCTGACCCTAGGCTTCTGCTCCTCTGCCTTCACTTGCTGCTTCCAGCCACATGACATCTCCACCATCTCCACTCTCACTTCACATTTTCTCTCTCCTGGCACTGTTAAATAGACCACCTGTTAACAGTAATTGTTTTCCATATACCATCTTCTTATTTGTCAGGTCTCTAAGGAGAGGACAAAAAGGGTATCAGGTCTGGACCTTGTCCCTAAGTTGGTCCTAGTCAATTACTAATTATATTGCAAGTATGTGTGGCAGCAGGGAAAAAACTGCATGTCATATCCTTTGCAGCCTTCAGAGAACTTGGCATAGGCTGTAATATGTAAGGGTCTGGTTCAATGCAAGAGCTTTGAAGTTATCACAAATGTAGAAATGTACATTTCTCAGGGATTTGTAGAAAGCTGAGAATTGCTCTGGGTTTCCCTGATTTGTACTATGTGAAGCAGTTGCCCTGGTTGCCTCCAATCATATGCTTCTTAGTGAGTATATTTTAATGACAGGTTCTCTTTTGTGAAGGTGCCTTAGGACAAGGGATGTTCCTACCCTGAAGAATTCCTTAGTGGACCCTGCTTCCAGGGTCCCATAAGCGATTTCCGTTTGCTTCGCTAGGTCCTCAGCACTCTCGATGGGAGACACCATCCTCTCCACGGTCAGGAAGGCAGCCAGGTTGGCTGTGTATGAGGAGATGATGATCAAGGTGAAGAACCACCAGACACCACCAACGATGCGGCCAGACAGGGACCTGCAGGCCAAAGGGAAGAGGTGTCAGAAGCATAGACATCAACTGCAGAATGCTATAGGGGAGGGCCAAGGGACAGCCTAAGCCCTGTCAGCAGAGCTGTCAAACCCTATTTCACCCTTCTCCTCTGTCAGCTAGATGTGAGAATTCATATGTCAGAGAGATTCTCCTTGGCATTTTGTTCCTTATCACAGATAAAGACCTATGTGGTTGCTATTCTTCAGGGGTGATAAAACCCCACAGGCATATATTCACACCACTTTCACATACATATACATCAATACATGTGCCAACAAAGACAGATATGTCAACACTTGTCCACAAAATCACACACATGTACAAACATCCTTTTAAATGGTGTTACATACACACTAAGTATTTGTGCACACATATATGAATGCAGATGCATTTATACACATGTACAATTTTGATCATGTTCAGAAATGTTTCCAGACTGCCTTCTCATTGTTGTTCTTTTGGCCATCAAAGGTCACCAAAATGGTGGACTAGAAGGAAGGGAAGGGAGAATGGATTGGAGACAGAATGACAACAACTATACTCTAGCCAGTTTGGGGGAATGTCACTGCTGAGGGCAGCCATAATGCTCTCCTCTACCACAGAGAAAGAGTTTGGCTGAAGTAAAAGACAAAGAATATTTTGTACTGGATCAAAATGTTAACTCTGACAATGATAAATGAGGTGAGAAATTGATCTTTGGTTTTCTTAGAGTCCTATTCTCCTCTTATGCCCAACAATGAAGAAAAATAGGAATATCAAGAATTCTATAGTGATCTTTCAGCTTTGGCTAGGAGATTTCCAATTCTAGAACATTTTTCCAAAGATATTTCAAAATTATGTCCATATCATATATATATATGATATGTCCATGTCCATGTCCCATAGAATGATTAATGATTTAATGTGGTGGACGGACAGGGCATCAGATTATGCCAAATCATATAGTGATAAAGTTATTTGCATTCTATTTCTCTTTCCATCCAGCTCAATTTGTTAAGGAAGTGTCATCCTGGAGTTACTGTAACTTTACATCCTTTCTAACATGTGCCCTGACAGCCTCAAGCTCAGAGCTTTTAGTAGGTGACAGTGCTTAAGTAAAACCTAATATTTAACAACTGAAGAAATCACCAATTCAACCCATGAATATACAGATAAAGAAACTTGAGTCTCAAATCACACTGACCCATGAGCAGAACCCAGGCCTGCCAGTTTGTGTAATTATTCCACACTGTTCTCAACATTCTGGTCAACATTCTCTATGTTATTCCCATGTTCCTGTGTGTTTCACTTTGTTTCCATTTCTTGGGGGCTCCTTTTCGTTCTAGGCAGACAGTGCTCACTTCAAAAAATTCAACAAATATTTGTTATTGCTTGCTGTATGGAAAATAATGTCCTTAGAGGCTTCACATTGAAAGGGAAATAAAAGGAAATTTGTTCAAAGGAATGATACCAGGAGAGTGGAGCAAAGCTATGTTATGTGAAGAATAGCTGCAGGAGGAGGGGACAGGAAGAAAAGACTCAGAGAGAGGTGTTCACTGAAGGATTGACATGAGATTGGTACTATGAAACCTGATTTAGGAGTATTTGGCAGAAATTTCAGAAAAACAAACACTAAATATAAAGAAGTGGGTATTTTATTTAAGGTGGCGCAACCTGAGGGTGAGAGTAAGTTTCCCCATTTCTGAAGATGTTCAAGTAGTAGACCTTTACAGAGATGTTGTATTTGGTGCTCACTCTTACTCCCCCAGGGTATAGAGTGCTGGGGACATATGTCGACTTAGAGGCAGGGTCAAACATCACAAGGGCCCAGCCTTCTTTTATACTCTTCCATCTATGAGTTTCTGTGATTTGAAATCATAAACAGGTAGACCAGGCTTCATGGCTTCCATTGGGCAGTCAAACAAAATGATACACACAAAGGCAAAAGTATTCTCCCCATGCTTCAAGACTAGTACACATCTGTACTCCAAATCACACCAGTCTTCTGATAACTAGTCCAGTGTTTTCTTCACCTTAGGAGGAGGTAAATATTAGCGTTCTGAGGCTTTGTTGAAGATGATGCTCTTTTCTCAGGTCTGGGTGACCCGAGTGGCATCTAAACTAGACGCCAGCCCTTATCTTCCCCTTCCTCTGCCTAATCAGCCTGAGTGGTCTTTTTAAAAACATTAATTGTATCATGTTGCTTCTTTGCGTAAAATCCATGAAATCCCTTCTCTTACACTTGAAATAAAATTTAAACTCCTTGGTAACCCTTAAGACCCTATGTGCTCTGGCCCGTAACTTGCTCTCCAGTATCTCCACAACATGGGCTTTGGGCTTTGTTTGGTCCTTCCTACTCAAAATGCTCACACCCTTATCACATGCCATTCTCCTCCCTGATAATTGCATCAACCCTATTCATCCTCCAGACCTCACCTGACCCAGTACTTTTTCAGCATTCAGACTTAAGACTCTCAGAGCCCCATGCAGCTCACATTGCAGTTGAAATCTGATTTCTGTTGGTGTAATTGTTGACAGTCTATTGCTTCCCTAGATTATAAGCTCTATAAGAGTAAAGAACCTTATAGTACCTAGCCTAGAGTGGGCCTCAATAACATGTGGATGCATGAATGTCAAGTCTCTCATAACCTGGTAGTTCTATTCACATTGCATTTGGATTCTAGAGACCTGGAATATTTTTCAGAGCCAGGAGAATCCAAACTTGCTTAAAGCTTAGGATGCCTGGAGTCAAGTAGTAGACCAAGTGTTCAGGATGGCTACTCCCTTTTCTAACATTACTGAACTGAGAGACCCAACTAAGGTATCTCAAGTTGAGGATTATCTAGTAAAAGTCAAAGCCCTCCCAAGAAATTTCCAAGCCAATGTTTCCTTCTTCACTGTTCTCCTTTAATTCATATTTATCTGGTAGGTGTTGAGAGCAGCTTACCCTACACACTATTCCCTATATCCCTACCTACTTGATAAAAATAGCAAAGAAGGAGTCTATTGTTTAATAGCCAGTAAGTGTCATCTGTGGAATAACTAGAAGATCAGAGGAAGAGGCTCCTGAAAATGTGACATCATTCCAATGCTTCATTTGCATCTGATCCACGTGATAGGAACTCGAGTATAAGGCAATGTCTTTCTTCAATTCAGATCTGGTACAGGCAAAGCTGGGCCTCTATCCAAGAACCCTGCATTTTCTAGTTCTGTATCAAAAGTAAGGAGCCAAGACTGAGTCTTTGCTCTTTGACTGACCAGCCCTATAACCTTGGCAAGTTGCCTGCTCAGCTGGGCCTCGATCTACTCATAGGGTGATACAACTCTATGTCATGGTGAGAAACCAAAACTTTCAGTACTAGACTTAGTTGATTATTTTCCTTTAATGGATTTAAAGCTATTGGAATTATTTTTTTTAAGATTTTATTTATTTATTCATGAGACACACACACACACACACACACACACACACACACACACACAGAGGCAGAGACACAGGCAGAGGGAGAAGCAGGCTCCATGCAGGGAGCCTGACGTGGAACTTGATTCTGGGACTCCAGGATCATGCCTGGGCTGAAGGCAGATGCTAAACCGCTGAGCCACCCAGGGATCCCAAGCTATTGGAATTAAAATGGTAGAGGCAAAAGCACTTTGAAAAGTGCTATTGAAATAGCAGACATTATTTTTGAGAGGATTCTTGTAGGAATCTACAGGATAAACTCCTTCATAGGGAAGAAACAGCTGTGATCTTGTCTTCGGAAGTGTGCCTAGTCACCTGAATTTTATTAATCTCATAACTTGGCACAGCTCTTCCTCAAAGTATCTAAGTGATGGAGGATTCCCTATGTCCCTCTAGAGAACTGGTCACAACTTCTATGGCTTGTTGGACTCTTTTTCTTACTTGATCTTATATTTACAGTCTTGCAAAATGGATGGGTGAAGGATGAATATCCCCATCTTACAGATGAAAGATCTGCACTTATGAGACATAAAGTAACTTACCCAAGGTCACAGAGTGCGGCATTGGCCAATCTGGGACTAAGAACCAGGACTTTAAATTTCTTATCCAGTACTCTACACACTGTAGAACATTACTTTCCTTACCAGATTGTGATTGATTTCTAGATGGGCATGGACTTCCTTAACCCATGATATCTCCCTGATGTTGGATCATAGCCAATATTCATTTCTTATAAAGCTCAGTGGAATGTTTGGTATCTACAGAAAGCAGTCTGACCACCAGCATCTTGATAGAATTGGAAACCTGTTTGTATTTGTTTTCTATCACTGCATAACAAATCACCACAAACTTAGCACCTTCTAGCAGTACTCATTCATAGTTCTCAATATCATATGTCAATGTCATAAATGGTGATTTTAGTACTATTTCAATTATGTGACAAGTAAGAAAGCAGTACTAAGTAGACACAGAAGGGCTTGATAATTAATCTGCTGACAGGGATCAGGGAGAGTTACTAGAGGAGGAGAAAACTGTGCTAGGTTTTGGAGTATAAGTAGGAGACTGCCAAGCAGAAAGATGCCGAGGGTAGGAGAAGGCTCAGCAGATAGAGGTAAAAGGAAGAGGTAGTGGGATATTATCTCTGCTGTGAACTTCCCAATTATTCCCAGCAGGACACTAAGCAATCCCTTCTGTTTCCCCATCGCGCTACAATCATTCTCATATTACAGTTCAAACCATGCTGCTGTAATGACTTTTTTTAAGATGTTGCTTTGATTATTACTTATGTTAATATTGATCATCAGAGAAGGTGCTGGATTGAACTTGATAACAGAGCAGAAATTGGGAGGGGCAGACTGGGTGAAGAGATCAAAGTGACAGGATTTGGTGATCAATGGGAGCAGGGGTTATGGGGGAGGATAATACTCAAATGACAGTTCATGCCTACTGGGTGAATGGATTCTGACATGCTCTATTGGATGCTGGCCATCAGCTGTCTCTTCTCATAAATGATTTTTTATTCTTTTGTTAATAAGACACTAAATATATTATTAAACATGATGCTAATAGAAGATAGCTAGCTCTGATTGGATCATTCTCTGATTCTGACAGGTATTTCTTGTCCTGATCATGGATTAGGATTCACTAATTAATTGTTTCTAATCTCTCAGCTTGGATTTGTTGCTCTGGCTGAGGGGTAGGCAAATTTTTTGTGTGTAAAAGTCTAGGCAATAAATATTTCAGGCTTTGAGGGCCTTATGTACTACTTGTCTCTGTTGTTGTAGCCATAGACAGCAGGTAAACACATGCACATAACTGTATCACAATAAAACTTTAATACTAAAAACACACAACAGGCTGAATTTGGCCTGTGGACCACATTTTGCTGTCTTTTGCACTCCATCCTACTGTGAATGTCAGACTTTTGATTTAAGTTAATATGTTACAGTAGTTGAGAGATATCTTGACATCTATGTAGTTATTATCACCTCCACATAAATACCCAGATAAAATATTGCAGTGATTCATTTGACAATTACTTTCGTGCTATCCTCAGGGAGAAAGTAGAGGGCACTAGTCAAGAGAATGGGCCCAGTCATCAGACAAAGCAGGATGGAGTCCTGTCTCATTACTTACTGGTTGTATGACTTTGGGCAAGTCACTAAATCTTTCTTTGCTAGTTTCTTCACAAAATGAAGTAATAGCACTTAGGCATTTTTAAGAATTAAAAAGGAAAATACAAATGGATCATGTAGCACAGTGCCTGGCACAGGGTAAACATTTCAGTATGGAGGTAAAGCAGATGGTGTGAGGAGCGACGAACTGCCTGGAGGTGAGGGAGCAGATACCATGCCAGGGACATTCAGGAAAACAGATCCTTGGGATGTGGGAAGTGGAAAGTTATTAAAAAGCAATTAACTTTTGATCCCATCAACCTACTCTCTAAGACCTCCCGACACGGAGTTGGATATGGACATTCTTCTTTATTTCAAAAGCAAATTTCCTATCATCCCCAAGAGGAAGGGGATGGAAGGGATACCTCCTGTGTGCCTTCATTCAGCTGAGCTCAAGAGGTCACTGAGCTCAACCTATTTCCTTTTGTCATCTGCTTCAAATGGCTATTTTTAAAAAGTAATGAAAACATGGGTGTGAAGGTAGAAACTCAGATGGCCTGCCTCTAAATTACTGGGAGAAACAAAAGTCCATCTTGGTTAATTACTGAACTAAGCTATGCTCAGAGAGAGGCTCACTTGGGATCATGTATCAAGGTTCCCAGACCAGTGTAAATAGCTCTGGCCACATGCAATAATTTTACTGATGAGGCCACTTCATCTAAGACACTGCGTCTGAGTGGCCAATTATCCATTTGTCACCAGCTGCAAATCACTCAGCACTTCCCTGGCTAGCAGGAGTGACTCATTTTAATTGCCCTAGCTGCTGGTCACTGTGTTTCAGCACTGTGACAGGGGGAAGGCCTTGGACTCTTATGGTGAGTCCCAGGGATGGGAAGCTGAGGGTTGGACAATAAGTTCTAAGGAAAGCCCCAGTACTCTTTGAGCTAGTACCCTGTTTGCAGCACGTGCATAGTTAGGTTTCAAAGAAGAGTGGTTTTTGTCTTCTTCGGTGAAATTTCTGTTCATGTCGTTTGCCCATTTCATGATTGGATTGTTTGTTTCTTTGCTGTTGAGTTTAATAAGTTCTTTATAGATCTTGGATACTAGCCCTTTATCTGATATGTCATTTGCAAATATCTTCTCCCATTCTGTAGGTTGTCTTTGAGTTTTGTTGACTGTTTCTTTTGCTGTGCAGAAGCTTTTGATCTTGATTAAGTCCCAATAATTCATTTTTACTTTTGTTTCTCTTGCCTTCATAGATGTGTCTTGCAAGAAGTTGCTGTGGCCAAGTTCAAAAAGGGTGTTGCCTGTGTTCTCCTCGAGGATTTTGATGGATTCTTGTCTCACATTTAGATCTTTCACCCATTTTGAGTTTATCTTTGTGTATGGTGTTAGAGAATGGTCCAGTGTCCTTCTGCACGTGGCTGTCCAATTTTCCCAGCACCATTTATTGAAGAGACTGTCCTTTTTCCAGTGGATAGTCTTTCCTGCTTTGTCAAATATTAGTCGACCATAGAGCTGAGGGCCCATTTCTGGGCTTTCTATTCTGTTCCAGTGATCTATGTGTCTCTTTTTGTGCCAGTACCATACTATCTTGATGATCACAGCTTTGTAGTACAACTTGAAATCCGGCATTGTGATGCCCCTGGCTCTGGTTTTCTTTTTCAATATTCCCCTGGATATTCAGGGTCTTTTCTGATTCCACACAAATCTTAAGATTATTCATTCTAACTCTCTGAAGAAAGTCCATGGTATTTTGATAGGGATTGCATTGAATGTGTAAATTTCCCTGGGTAGCATTGACATTTTGGCCAACAAACACATGAGAAAATGCTCCACATCACTTGCCATCAGGGAAATACAAATCAAAACCACAATGAGATACCACCTCACACCAGTGAGAATGGTGAAAATTAACAAGACAGGAAACAACAAATGTTGGAGAGGATGTGGAGAAAGGGGAACCCTCTTGCACTGTTGATGGGAATGTGAACTGGTACAGCCACTCTAGAAAACTGTGTGGAGGCTCCTCAAACAGTTAAAAATAGAACTACCCTATGACCCAGCAATCGCACTGCTGGGTATTTACCCCAAAGATATAGATGCAGTGAAAGACTGAGACACCTGCACCCCATGTTTATAGTAGCAATGTCCACAATAGCCAAACTATGGAAGGAGCCTCGGTGTCCATCAAAAGATGAATGGAGGGGATCCCTGGGTGGCTCAGTGGTTTAGTGCCTGCCTTCAGCCCAGGGAGTGATCCTGGAGTCCTGGGATCGAGTCCCACATCAGGCTCCCTGCATGGAGTCTGCTTCTCCCTCTGCCTGTGTCTCTGCCATTCTCTCTCTCTCTCTCTCTCTCTCTCTCTGTGTCTCATGAATAAATAAAATCTTTTTTTAAAAAAGAAAGATGAATGGATAATGAAGACGTGGTCTATATAATAATGGAACATCACTCAGCAATTAGAAACGACAAATAACCACCATTTGCCAAAGTGGTTGGAATTGGAGGGTATTATGCTGAGTAAAGTTTGGAGAAGGACAATCATTATATGGTTTCACTTTTATACAGGGAATATAAAAAATAGTGAAAGGGGATTAAGGGGAAAGGAGAGAATATAAGTGGGAAATATCAGAGAGGGTGACAGAATATGAGAGACCCCTAACTCTGGGAAATGAACAAGGCATAGTAGAAGGGGAGGTGGGCAGAGGGATGGGGTGACTGGGTGACGGGCATTGAGGGGGCACTTGGTGGGATGAGCACTGGGAGTTATGCTATATGTTGGCAAATCTAACTCCAATAAAAAATATACCCCCCCCCCAATATAAAGAAGAGTGGTCTTACGTTCCTATTGTTTTCCAATTAGGTAGGAGTGTAGCATGGGCATAGTTTGCAAAAGAAAGGATGTAGATGAGTTCAGTCATTCCTAAAATGTACTAAATTCTTTCATTCCTTCTGTAAGCATCAGTTTCCACACTTGAAAATGGAGATAATGATTTCCATCTCATGGGTGATAAGAATTCCAGGAGTAAGTCATGTCTTGCACTTAGCACAGACACAAGAATACTAATGGTATTGGTGTCACCAGTAGCAATGGTTATGGTGATGTTGATGATTTTTTCTAGAAACACTCCTCTTAGCTTCTAGACCCCTCTGCTCCTCAGTCTCCTCCTATTTTGCAGGTTTCTCTTTATGTTTTTTTCCGAGAGAGAGAGAGAGAGAGAGAGAGAGAGAGAGAGAGAGAACACACATGCATACACATGTGTGTGTGTGTGTGTGCCAGGTGGGGGAAGGGCAGAAAGGGAAGGAGAGAGAATCTTAAGCAGGTTCCATGTTTAACATGCAGCCCAACATGACACTTGATCTCATGACCCTGAAATCATGACCTGAGCCAAAATCAAGAGTCAGATGCTTAACTGACTGGAGCCACCAGGAGCCCCAAGGTTGTTCCTTTATAGTCTTTTTTGCTCATTCTTCCTTTTTGCCCAATGTCAAGCTCTTTCTGTGCTCAAAGCTTAGGCCTCAGCTCTCTTCCCAACCCTGCCTACCATCTTGCTCCAGCTGACCTCCTCCAGTGCAAGTCCTTTATTCATAGATGCTAACAACTCCCTAATTAATTAATTAATTAATTGATTAATTTTAATGGATATAAACTATTTTTATTAAAAAATTAAAGAAAATTAAAAATAAAGGTGATGGAGGCAGGCAGACAATTTTAAAAACTTCCACTTAATCTAAGAATTATATTCATTGAAAGGTAGAATAAAATTGAACACACAATTGGTTGGTAGTATAACTAAGCTTAGAACATAAAAAAATTTTAACATTTTCTCATATTGACGTTATATGTCAAAATCACATATAACTAGATCCTGTCTATCTATCTATCTATCTATCTATCTATCTATCTATCTATCTATCTATCCATTTTTTTATTTATCATTATTAATTATAATGGCTAAGAATTACTGTACTAAAAATTAAGAGTAAAAAAAAATCCTTGGAAGACTGCTCTCTAGAAAAGGGGTGAAACTCTTAAAAGTTGGAGCCATAGTGTTTAGAGAGCACCCTACCAGTCCTGGATTCTGTTCTCTGCTGAATGCTGGACTCAGTTCTTTCTACAGATCATCAGTTGGATGGGCCCAGCCTCTGCTCAATGACCTATAGTGGCAATGAGATTTTAAGATGGAGGCAGTTTTGTGTATTCTCAGTCAGGGGTGGTACAGATTTTGTTGGTCCCAAAGTGTGTGTAATTTTGGACTCCTTCTTAAGAAAAAGAATACAAAATTAGGGCCTGGAGGAGTTTGTACAACAGAGGTGTCCTGAAGTTCAAGCTTCATCAGCCTCATAGAAAAATTTTCTTCTGTTCTCAATTATTTCAGCTCTTTTCCAAACTTAGTCATTTTGAGACTTCTTACAACTAGGTTGCTCTACCTGCTTTAACCTGGGTTATTGAAATCTCTTTTTAAGTGCAGTCAAAAATAGGCACAAGATTACAGGTGTATTCCGACTAGCCCAGAATAACAAAGTACTAGCATCTTCTTTTATTTAAGAACCTTACACCAGTATTACTGCAGTGATAATACTAACTTATTAAAAACTCCACAATACACAGATGATGGAACTTGATTTTAAGTAATCTAAAACATTTGTTTTACTGGGAGAGGTAAATTTTGTTCTTCTCTTCCACTCTACTTCATGAGCTCATATTCAGATGATTTCTCTTATACCACAATCAACAACAGCAAATAATGATTAACACTAGTGAATATTTACTTATTGAATGTGCTAGGTACCATTCTAAATACTTTACACACCTTAACTTATTGATTTACAATTTATCCTCCCCAAATCTGATGAGATAGGTACTTTTACTATCTTTATTTTACACATAAGGAAACTGAGATATGGAGAGGTTAAAACTTGCTCAAGACCCTTACCTCACATCATATACAAATATTAACCCAAATTGAATCTGTAGGCCCTCTCCTGACCTCTAACATGTGTATCTAACTGCCTTCTTGACACCATAAACCTGAAATATTTAAAACAAAATTCTTAATGAACTCCTTCCAAAAAACCCCAAATAAATACCGCATTACTAACTCCTCTCCTTCTTCTTCATCTCAGGAAATGGCATCACTGTCTATCCCACTCTTTAAACCAAATATCAGAGACACATTTCTGCATTAGCTCTTTGTCTTACCCTCACATCTAGTCTGTCCCATCCAGTCATCCCCATAGCTACAGATACCATTCTAGACACTAAGTATTAGTGTCATATTTCATTGCTGCTTTTCTCATTCTTATACAATCCATGTCCACACAATAGCCAGAGGATCTTTTAAAATTATAAATAGTATCATGCTGTTTCCCACCCTACTTAAAATTGTCTCACTTAGTAAAATCCAAATGCCCTGCTTGAGTCAACCTGATCTGGCTCACCTCTAACCCCATCTTGTACCATCTTTCCTGTTATCATCATGCCCTAGCCTCATTGGCCTTCTTACAGTTCCTACCACATACCAAGTTCTTTCCCACTTCAGGACTTTTGCAGTTGCTGTTCCCTCTGCCTGGAACTCATTTCTCCGAAATTGTCCCAAACATGCCTCCATCTCCCCATTAAGTTTATGTTCGTACCTCATCTCCTCACATCCACCCCTCTAGGGATTGTCTCTGGCACCCATCTCTCTCTCACCTTACCTTGTTTCCTTTTCTTCATAGTACTTATCATAGTCTAAAATGATTTATATATATATTTATCAATTGATTTGTTATTCATTTTTATTGGTTTCCACTAAAATGTAAGTTCAGTGATGCCAGGGGTCTTATCTGTGTCATTCCCTGCTATATTCCTGGTGCCTAGCATAGTGCCTGGCAGAAAGCAGGTGCTCAATGAACATATACTGAATAAATGAATAATTACATAGTATTTATTGAGGACTGAATATATACCAAGCCTGATGAAAAATAACTAAGAAGTTTCTTCTTAAGGAGATCAGTAGAATGAATATGACTGACATAGAGTAGCTGTGAAATGTGGGCTGGGCTGAACAGCACAGGGAACCATTGATCGAGTGCTAAGGAAGTGCAGAGGTAGGAAAAGCTATGTCCAACTGGGAAAAATATGGAAAAGCATCAGGGAAGAGGGGCCATTGGCAGGGCTGTGCAGGGCAGGCAGGCTTTGAACATTCTCAAATAGAAAGAGAGGCATTTCTTGGGGGCAGGAACAGCCTGTGCTGTGGTGTGGAGATGGGACAAGAAAGTGAACAAGCAAGAATTTCACTTTGCCTCAAAAGTAGTAACCGCCCAACATCCATTTTCTCTGGGTATGGCCTTTGAACTGGACACTGCAGAAGATACTTGGCATCCATTTTTTAAATCCCCATCACTCTCTTTAGCTCAGCTAGTCATATCTCTTTTTGATAACTGAGGAAACTGAGGTTCAGAAAGATAATTTACTCAAGGTCACAAAGCAGGTGATGGAACTCATATCAAATGTGAATCCAGATCCATAAAATTAGATCTGGTGTGATTTACTTGTGCTGAAAATGGGTCCAGCTTGGACCAGGGCCATCACTCTCATCTTTCAAGGTTTACCTTTTCAGGTCCCAAGCACCACTTGCCCACAGTTCCTAGACACAAAGGAATATTTGGCACCATACTGGTGTTAAAAATGGGACTTCCTTCACATATATTTTGGGCTTAAGTTCTTAGAAGAAGCCACTCTCTTTTTATAGCTAGCTGCCTGCTGGCTAGCCCACAATACCAAAACATATGGCTTCCCTATATCCAAAGCCCTCCCTAGAGCTCCTACTATTTGCTGATCCACCAGCTGGTTTCAGAAGTGAGATGGGTTCCAAGGGTCTGGGTCCCTGACTCAGGGCACCAGGTGTGGGCCTGGGTTGTCATCTGTGGCCCAACATATCCCGCATTTGAAGTCCTTAGGTTGGAATGTTGTAGGCTTTTAAAAAATAGGTCCTGACCCATCAGCAAATGGTAGATAAAATAACAAACAGTGTGTGCTTCTGCTCTAATTAATGTTTGGTTATCTCCAGGACAGGGCGTGTATGGAAAGGAGGTACTTAGAACAACTAGTTGAAAATCTTCCATTTCCAGGTATTTTTTTTACCCTGCCCAGTTCCCTGAATGCTCAGACCCCCAACTCCCACGTATCCACAACCAACCTGGCAGGGCAACCCCAGAGGCAGGGAGCATCTGCTCTTCTTCTTCCCCACAGCCCCCTGTTCATTTTACTAAAAGGGACAACACAGCTATTTCTGGGACAATGAAGAGAATTATTAAGAGTTCAGAAATGGTATAATTTTCCTACTCCTGTCCCTGCCATTCATTAACTGTATGGTTTGGAAAAGTTATTTTACATATCTGAGGCTCAGTTTCATCTATCTATGAAATGGTGAGAATAGCAGGAATAACCTAAAAGTGTTGTGAGGATGAGCTCTAATGGGCCTAGCAGGGTACCTGGACCAGAGTGGACTTCTGGTAGAAGCAGCTAATACTATTCAGAAATGAGAGATGACATAGAAAGAAGTTTTAGTAGGCTGTTAAGTGGAAAAAAACAGTTTATAAAATGGAGTATATGACCCCATTAAAAAATTTAGTGTTATTATTTTTAAGATTGAAGTATAGTTGACACACAATGTTTTATTAGTTTCAGGTGTACAACATAGTGATCAATATCTCTATATGTGATGCTGTGCCTACCACAAGTGTAGCTACAATATTTCACCCTACAACACTATTACAATTTTATTGACTGCATTCCCTATGGTATAGCTTTTATCCTTATGACTTATTCATTCCATAACAACTGGAAACCTGTATCTCCTACTCCCTTTCATCCATTTTCCCCAGGCCCCTACACCATCCCCTCTAGCCACTATCAGTTTATTCTCTGTATTTATGGTTCTGTTTCTGCTGTTTGTTCATTTGTTTTGTTTTTTTAGATTCCACATATAAATGAAATTATATGGTATTTGTCTTTCTTTTTTTTTTAATTTTTATTTATTTATGATAGTCACACAGAGAGAGAGAGAGGCAGAGACACAGGCAGAGGGAGAAGCAGGCTCCATGCACCGGGAGCCCGACATGGGACTCGATCCCGGGTCTCCAGGACCGTGCCCTGGGCCAAAGGCAGGCGCCAAACCGCTGCGCCACCCAGGGATCCCCAGTATTTGTCTTTCTCTTACTTATTTCCCCTAGCATAATACCTTCTAGGTTTACCCACATTGCAAATGGCAAGATCTCATTCTTTTTTATGATTAATCTCTCTCTCTCTCTCTCTCTCTATATATATATATATATATCTCACATCTTTTAAAAATATTTTTTAATTAAATTTTTTTTATTTTTTAAAGATTTTAATTTATTATTCATGAGAGACACAGGCAGAGTGAGAAGCAGGCTCCTTATGGGGAGCCTGTTGTGGAACTAGATCCTGGAACTCTGGGATCACCTGAGCTGAAGGCAGACACAACCTCTGAGCTATCCAGGCATCCCACATCTTTTATTTTATTTTTTAATTTTATTTATTTATTTATTTATTTTTTCCACATCTTTTTTTTTTAAAGAGAGAGTATGAGCCATGGGGGGAGGGGCAGAGAGAGAGGGAGAGTGAGACTCTTAAGCAGGCTCCATACCTAGCATAGAGCCTGATGTGGGGCTCAATCTCACCACCCTGAGATCATGACCTGAGCTGAAATCAAGACTTGGATGCTCAACTTACTAAGTCACCCAGGTGCCCCTATAGAGCACATCTTCTTTATCCTTTCATCTATCAACGAGCACTTAGTTTCTTTCCATATCTTGGCTACTGTAAATAATTCTGTGAGAAACACAGGGGGTGCACACATCTTTTGAATTAGTGTTTCCATTTTCTTTGGATAAATACTCAGTAGTAGAGTTATTGGATCATATGGTAACTCTATTTTTAAGTTTTAGAAAAACCACCATATTGTTTTCCACAGCATCTGTACCAATTTGCACTCTCACCAATGGTATATGAACATTCCTTTTTCTTACATCCTCACCCACTTATTATTTGTCTTTTTGATTCTAGCCCATTCTGACACATAGAAGGTGATATCTCGCTGTGGTTCTGATTTGCATTTCCCTGATGATTAATGACATTGAGCATCTTTTCATGTGTCTGTTGGTATATGTCCCCATTTGAAGACAGCTTTAGCAGAGATTAAGTGTCTGGATTTATCCTGCTGGCCGGATTACAGGCTCTCTTTCTTTTCTACCTTCTATTTTCTGATTTTCTAAGTGAATACCCACAGTGTTTATAATATAAAGAAAACCGAGGATATACCGGTTAAAATTATGGGTGTGAGATCATCTGACTAGGGTTCAAATCCCAGCTTCTTCTCCCACTGGCTATGTGACCTTGGAGAAGTAACTTAGCTCTCTCTGAGTTTTGGCACACTCAACTGAAAAATGGAGATAATAGCAGGTCAGCTACTCAGTATTACTACTATTCTTTCATCACTAACTTGGGTGGCAAGGAGTCAGGAAGAAGAAAGAAAGGATCAATACATAGGGAAGTGAGGAAAAATCTCCCTGTGAGGTTAATTTTTAGGCTGAGAGCTGAAGGTTGAGCATGATTTATTTTTTTTATTTTTATTTTTTAAATTTTATTTATTTGTGATAGTCACACACACACAGAGAGAGAGAGGCAGAGACATAGGCAGAGGGAGAAGCAGGCTCCATGCACCAGAAGCCTGATGTGGGATTCGATCCCGGGTCTCCAGGATCACGCCCTGGGCCAAAGGCAGGCACTAAACCGCTGCGCCACCCAGGGTTCCCTTGAGCATGATTTAGATGTGTGAAGAATCCGGAAGAACAGCATTATAGTCAGAGGAAACAGGAAGAGCAAAGACTCTGAGGCAGGAAAAGGTTTCACGTGTTCAAGGTAATTAGCTGTGTAGTGAGCATATGGAGAATGAGGCAAGGACTAGATCAACAGAGCCTCTGAAGTCAGGGAGTGGGCTCTGGATTTAACCATTAGGAGTCCGGCTCCAGGTGCCATCTCCTCTGAGAAGACTGCCTGCTGATTCTTACCCTCAGTTCTAATTTTTTCTGAACTTTTCTACTTTTTTCCTCAGTATCACTCCTTCTTCTGCTCTTTTTTGCTGTTGCCACTACACTAAGTTATTAAATCATGTGAGAGAGTTTAAATTTCCCCATAATTCCCTAGAACCTAATACAGTCTCAATATTTGTTGAGTGAACATGGAACTCCATAAGTAGGCAATCTGTAATGTTTTCCCCTGAGCTATCTATACAGAAAATTATTTCCTGAGCTAATTAATAGCAAAAATATGATTGCACAAGGAATTGTTTATTGTATGAATTAATAAACTGATTTCAAAAACTTCAGAAGCACTGATTTTTGAGAAACTGGTATCTCAGGTAGATCCATAATTCTTACATAGTCCTAAAATCATGTTCCTTCAGAATCCTTGTTCTGAAAAGTGATTGTCATAGAACAAATTATTGCATAAAATTAAAATAATAAAATGTGTTTCTTTAAAAATATTGTAAAAGACTGATGTCCTCCCAAATTTAGACAGCCTCCTACTCTTGGCAAATCTGTGTCACAAGGTTGTGTGAATTATTATAGGTATGGAATAATAACTTTGGATTTCTTCCCTTTTCCTTCAGAAATTCTCACCAAGAACATCCTTCCTTTAATGGAGACATACATAAGTGGAAATGCATTTGGCTATGGGCTTGCTTTGGGCCATGCATAAGTTGAAAGAGGCACTAAGAAATCTCTAACTTCATCCTCATCTTCAGAAGACAGGAAGTGATCTCCTACCTCAGTTCTCAAACAGACCTGGCATTCTGCTCATCACCAAAATCTGGGCCCTAGGCATCTATCCTTGCCTCTGTGCTCCTCATGTGTTCAATAACATGGTATTATTTGTCCCATTATTCATGGAATGTATAGTAGGAAGAATTCTAAGATGGCCCCATAACCTCCACTTCCCCCGCTCTCTCATGCTATTTCTACGATTATGTCATATTCCATTGCAAAAGAGATTTTGCAAATGTAATTAAGTTTATTAATCATTTGAACTTAAGAAGAAGGGGTACATTATCTGGGTAGCCCTAATCTAATCTCATGAAACTATAGAAGAGTTTCCTTCGTTGGTGACAGAAGAAGTCAGAGAGATTTGAGATGGAAGGGAATTGATGTGAGGGAGGGGGGCCAAGGAGCAAGGATCAGCTCCTTGAGCTATGTGACCTCTGGAAGCTGAGGGATATCTCTGCTGACAGCTAGCGAGTAAATGGGGATTTTGGCCCAATAATCACAAATAACTGAATTCTGAGAATAGCAGAAATGGATTTGGAAGAGGACCCTGAACTCTAGATGAGAACTCAGCTGATTAACACCTTCATTTAAGTCTTGTGAGAACTAGAGCAGAGAGCAAGTTATGACATACTGGACTTCTGACTTATAGAACAGGGAGGTATTGTATAAGTGTCGTTTTAAACTACGAAGTTTGTGGTAACTTGTTAGCAATAGAAAACTAAAGTGTGACTGGTTCTTTTGAAACTTCTCTTATGGCTGCCATTTGAGAGTGGCTACAATAAATCCTTAACCTATTGTTCTGTTCTAGCCTCATGCTCCACTTTTTTCCCTTTATGTTCTCTGGGTGAAGTTGGTGATAAAACTGGGATCAAAAGCCAGCTGTCAAGAACTAGGTGGTAACCTTGGATATGTTACCTAACCACTAAGCCTGTTTCCTTACTTATGAGATGGGATGTGGTAGGCAGAAAACTGGCCCTCCAAAGACACGATCCAATTTCTAGAATCTTTAACTATGTTACATTGAATGATAAGAGATATTTTTCAGATGGAATTAAGGCCAGAGACCTTAAAGCAGGGTGATTATCCAGGTGGACTTAATGCAATCATATTGGTCCTTAAAAGTAGAAAAGAACTGTTCAAAGAGATGAGACAGAAAAAGACCCAGGAGAGATTCAAAGTGTCAGAGGTGTTTGGTCCTCCATTTCTGGCTTTGAAGATAAAGGGGGTCATGAGCCAAGGAATGAGGAAGCTAAGAAGAGCCCTCAGCTGAAGCCCTTATTTCCTCAGAAATAAGAACTAGAGGCCTATAACCATAGAAATTCAAATTTGCCAACAGCCTGAATGAGCAAGAAAATGAATTTTGCCTTAGATCCCCCAGGAAGGAACATGGCCCTGCCACAACTTTTATTTTAGCCCAGTGAAACTCATACTGGACTTGTGTTGTTTTTGGTTATGACATTTTGTTATGGCAGTAATTGAAAACTGACACAGGTATGAAAAATAAATATATAAATCATTCAGGATGGAGACTAGTATATATTAAGGGCCTAATCTGTCCTATTTTTTCTCCCTGATCTTTTTATTAGTTGTTCACTGCTCTGGCTACACTCACCTTCCCTGTCCATTCTGAGTATTTTCATTCTTGCATATTATCTTGCTTATTTCTCTCTGTGTATCCTTAGATATCTTTCCCAATTTCAAAATCCGTCTCACATGGTATTATCTCCAAAAAGATTTTCTCAATGCTTTCAGCCAGGTGCAATCCCTCTTTGTGTTTTTGCCAGCTATTATATTATTTAAGCCCTAGGTTATATGAAGGGCTTTCTTTCCATCTTTATCAAATTCTATATGCTATGATATGTTGATATGTTATGCTGTGATAACAAAAGATCCCCCAAACCTTGCTAAACACAACCCAGGTATATTTCCTTCTTTTAAAAAATTTTCATTTTATTTTGAAAACAAGACTCAACATTTGATCTACTCTCTTAAATTTTTAAGTGTACAATACAGCACTATTAACTTTTGTAAACTAACAATGTTGTATAGCTGATCTCTAGAACTTATTCATCTTGTTTCCCTGAAACTTTACACCCATTGATTGACAAGTCCAGATCTTCCCCTCCTCCCAGCCTCTGGAAGTCACCATTCAACTCCATTTCTGTGTATTCGACTATTGAGACACCCCATATAAATGGAATCATGCAACAGTTGTCCTCCAGTAACTAGCTTTTTTCACTTAGCATAATATTCTCAAAGTTCATTCATGTCAAATATTTCAGAATGTCTTCTACCCTTTTTAAGGATGAATAGATTCTATTGGATATATATATATATATATACCACATTTTAAAAATTCATTTATCATTGATAGATATTTAGGTTGTTTCACATCTTGGCTATTGTAAAGAGCGCTGAGAAGAATATGAGGGTACTAACGTCTCTTCTAGATCCCGATTTCACTTCTTTTAGATAAATACCCAAAAGTAGGATTGCTAGATGATATGGAATCATCTAGAAGCTGAATCCTGGCCCAGACAGAGAGCCCAGCTTGCCCTCAGGCTGCAGGGATTTAAGTTAAGATTGAATTGACTTTGATGCTGTCACTCTTGGCCATTTATATGATAGATAATAAGTACCTTCTGTGAGCTGGGCCTTGTGCTGATGACACTTACCAGAAGAAGGATCTACTAAGCTGAGACTTAAAGAATGAGTTCACCAGGAAAGGTTGTATTGTAAGGAAGGTTCTAAAAGGCAGAAAAAATAACAAATGCCAGGGGTGCCTGGATGACTCCGTTGGTTAAGCATCTGCCTTTGGCTTGGGTCATAATTCCAGAGTCCTGAGACTGAGCCCAGCTTTAGGCTCCCTGCAAGTGTGGAGCTTGCTTCTCTCTCTCCCTCTATCCCCCATTCCCTGCTCATGCTCTCTTTCAAATAAATAAATAAAATTAAAAAAAAAAACCCCAAACACCAAGGATGTGAGAGTGAAAGAGATAAGTGGTTCCTACCACAGAGGAATGATAGAGGGATACAGTAGGATCCTTCATGGGGAGGGTGCCGGGTAATAAAAAATGAGGCAGAGGAGGAGGCCACACAGGGTCCTGGAGTACTGGAAGGACTCTGTGACAGAAAGTCAGGCACGGAAAGCAGTGGGCAACATGAGCAATCCATATGTCGTGAGAACTTGCCTTGCAGAGAATAGATTAGGGTGAGTGGGCAACAAAATGGGGGCATGGAGATAAACTGGCAATACTGGAGCCCAGATCAGAGGTGATGACTACCTGGATCATATAGAGGCAAGGATGGAAAGAAAGTGAGGAGCTTTACCTAGATTTAGGAGGTGGAATCTCTGTGGGAAGACTGATTGAATATAGAGGGAAGGAGAAGGCTCACTGGTTTCTCAGAGCTCCAGTTTTTGATTGATTATTTTTGCCAGGCATTTTATGAGATGTTTATATTTATTCCTCAGCATACACTATGAAGAAAGTAGTATTTAGCTCCATTTTATGAAAGGAGAAACTGAAGCTTGGCAAGGTTAGGTGTCTTCCCATCAATACACATGTAGCCTGACTCCAGAGTTTACTTTTTAATCCCTAGGCTAGGCTCTCTCCCTTTCCTTGTCTCCTACATTTCTGGTTAAGACATCTCAGAGGAATTTAAGAGCAAAACAAACAAGCAAAGGGAGAAAACAATGAGAGAGAGAGACAAAGCAAGAAGCAGATTCTTAATTATAGAGAACAATATGATGGTTGCCAGAGTAGAGGGTAATGAGGATGAAGGAGTTCACTTGTTGTGATGAGCACAACAGGGTGAGCACATACAGGGTGAGCACATAAAGGGTGATGTATGGGAAGTGTTGAATCATTGTATTGTATACCTGAAACTAATATTACACTGTACATTAACTAACTGGAATTAAAATTTAAAAAGTAAAAAAAAAAAAAAAAGGCATCTCAGAAGAGAATGGTGACATTTCCTGAGATGGGGAACCCTAAGAAGAAGCAAATATTTTAGTAGAATTTTTCCATAATTATTGGTATAAAACCAGCCATATAGGGTCTTGTGCTCATGACACTTCCCAGGCTTCCCAGAAGAAGGATCTACTAAGCTGAGACCTAAAGAATGAATTCAGCAGGAAAGGTTGTTGGCTACTACATAGCCATGGATAATGTTATCTACAGCCTTGCACTTCCCAGCCTGCAGAAAAATCCACTGTTTCCTTTTCTGCATCCTGAGTTCCTGCACACTCAGCACATCTGAGTTCCTGCACACTCAGTGCATCCTTAGGCATGTTCCTGGGGAGCTGGATCTGTCCTGCTCCAGTCCTTCAGCCCCTATTTAGGACCCCAGTGGTGCTGGAGGCCCCTGTATACACCCTTCCTTTAGTTTCTTAACAGTTAACATTTAAATTAGTAATGAAAACCTTCCTAGGAATGAGAAATGGGGTAGGCCCCAGAGGGTAGAAAAAGTACCTGAGAGAAAGGAGGAGAGATACTTGGAATATTAGAGCAGTTGACTGGGGAGCAGCTATGTTAACCATGGACAGGGTACCTACTCTATTTCAAGTCTTTTTTCCCATCTGTATGTAAAACACAAGAGAGTAATGCTTGCCTGCCTCATGATTGTTGTAAAGATCAAATACAATAATAGATGACTCTATTTTGAAAATCAAAACCCTCTTTACAAATGAGAGAACTTAAAGTCATGATTATCACAAGTTAAAATCAGAGACACAAGTACCAGAAGTTACCTTAGGGATCATCAAGGTTGTCCTGATTATTTTGTAGGTGTGGGAAATCAGGCTGAGGTTTAGAGAGATTAAATGACTTTTCCCAAAGTCACCCTCAAAATTAATGTTGGTGCTAGGTTTAGAAAGCAAATAAATCCTTGACTGCAAACTGAGGGTTCTTTCTACTGCGTTGCTTTGGCAGGGTAGAATTGTATTTGACCCTGTGGGTTTTTAGTCAGATTGACCGACATTAATTGTGTAGGTTTGGCTTATTTATGTAATCTTTTTGAATATCTTTTTTCAATCTGTAAAATTAAAATCTTTAGTTATAATTGCTTACTCAATGGGTTGTTAATGAAGATTAAATGAGATAATGCTAGCAGATAATAAACAGTGGTAATGATTATTATAATGATTAAAGCCATTTGTTGTATGTTTGTGATATGTTACCACCCATCCTTCCATTTGAAGATTGACCCACTCTAAACTTAGAGGTTTCCAACCCAACCCAATTCATCCCTGACCTTAATTTTGTCTCCTATATATTTTACTGAGAGAATCCGAGGTGGGGCCACAGAAAATATCATTCCCTATTGTTTTCCAATACTTATTTTGGCCCTACCCCAAAAGTTCCTTGTAGGATCTTAGTTCCTCCAAGAAGAAGGGTGGAGGAGGAGTTTGATTGATGAAGGATTAGAGAGTCCTTTCTGTTTTCTCAGGGAAATCTTTATTCAGAGGTGTGAGGGACTGGGAAATTAGGAGAACCCAAAAGTGTTATCAGATCTCATTCAAGGGAATTGTACTTTGGTTCATTAAGGATAGGATTTAGAATGAATCTCTTCAAGTTAAAGCACCAGAGAAGAATGAAAGCTAGTTAGAATCCAGGGATATGTCATTAAAATGATTTCTGGGTTCATCCACTCCCAAACATCCAGGTATCATAGATAAGGCTAGAGGCTGAGCTGGTCTTCTTGATGAACATAAGCTGTGAATCACTATCACAGTAAGTCTAATCACATCCTGACTATATGCAAAAGTCTCTTGCCTCTGTCCAGATTCCCTGTCCAACTTCAATCTATGAATTTTAATTAAAGGTTTTAGTTTACTTATTACTTCCTTTCTTCTCTTATGGCAATGATTGCAGAAGGGCATAACCTACCAGTATATACAAATGTGTTTCTGATAAGAAGACATGGAAATTTGAGGTTACACTTTTTACAGAAAGAATTATACAGATAAACTTTTATATTATGGGCTTGTTCCAGTTTTCCAAACGCAGTGATTTCCATTAGCTCACAGCTCTTGGTATAGCTCTGGCCAATTTCCTATTGTTTCCTTATTTGATTGCATGGTAACCTTTCACACAGGTGTTTACGCCATCTTCTTTGATACACTTCTCTCACTCGTTTCTAGGATACAACCCTCCCGGTTTTCCTCCTTCCTCACTGCTCTTTCTCAGTCCTTTCTGATGATTCTTCATGACCTCTAAATGATAAAGGGTTCAGGGCTTGGGGCTCTCCTTTTCACTTTCTGGACTCACCTCCCAAAGTAACCTCATCCAGTCCCATGGCTTTATACACTATATGTGCATGAGTCCTAAAATGCTGAAGTCCACACTGGACCTTCTCCCTTCTTCCAGACTCATGAATCTGTTCCAAACTGAATCCTTGTTTCTCTCCATTCCACGTTTGTTCTTTCACAAACATTCTCCATCTCAGTAAATGGCATCACCATTCTTTTAGTTACTGAGAGCTAAAACATTAACTACTCTTTATCCCTCATACCCCATTTCCAATCGATCAGAAATCTCATGTTTCTACCTTCAAAATGCATTTTGGGTCACCATTTCTCACCAACTTCATAGCTATCACCCTACCCCAAGCAATCATTTCCTGCCTAGGCTAATGCGATAACCTCTTTAAGTCTGTAGTAGCTTTTCTCCACAGAGCAGCTTGTAGGGTTTCTTAACCTCAGAATGATGAATATTTTAGGCCAGATACCTCTTTGTGATGGGAGGCTTTTCTCTATATTATAGGATTTTTAGCAGTATCCCTGGTCTGTACTCATTAGATTCCAGTAGCCCCCCTTCCGTTTTTGCCAACTGAAAATGTCTGTAGACCTTGTCATGTGTCACCTAACAGACAAAATCATTCCTGACTTAGAAGCACTGAGTTAGAGAGAAATTTTTGAAAACTGTATGTGTAAAAATGTAAATCATTTTCTTGCTCTAAACTTCCCAATAGTGGTTACCAAGGGCAAGGGGGAGGAGGAAATGGAGAGTTACTAACTAACTGGTATAAAGTTTCAGTTAAGTAAGATGAACAAGCTGTAGAGATTTACTGTACAATATTGTACCTATTGTCAACAATAATATACACTTAAAATTTTGTTAAGAAGGTAGATATTGTGTTAAGTGCTCTTATCACAATTAAAAAAAATGATCCAAGTTCCTGACAATAGCTCACAAGGCATATGTGGTTCCTGGATGAAATACTCTTCCCTATGCCTTTTTACTTGGGTAATATTTACTCTTCCTTCCTGTCCTGGCCTAAATGCAGTTTTTTCTACAAAGCCTTCTCTGACCTACTCCCTTATTTGGGTTTAGATACCTGCTCTGTGCTCTTATAATGTCCTCTTCTTCTTCTGACATAGTGCACATTCAAGTGCATTATCATTGCCTGGTTATTGGACTGTGAACCCCTTGAGGGCAAAACTATGTCTTACTTATCACAGTATCCCCATCTGTACATAGCATAGGATGTAGAGCAGTGCATTTAAGTAACCATATAGTAGATTTATTGAAATTGCAGACTAAGCCTGGCCTGCACTACAGATAAGGATATGATATCATATCCACCTCAGATGAGACTAGAGTCAGATACAACTGTACAGCTAAATGCTACCATGTCTTCAAAATTTTCCTTCTTTATTTGGTAGTTCCACAATTACTCTGGTGAAACATCAAGGAAAATCTCTGCTTTTAGAGAACTCCTTGGTAGGAGAATCCTCTCATTCAACAAATACTTACTGAATATGTGCTATGAGCCAGACACTGGGCTGGATGCCAGACAGCTGCTGGTGGATAGGAAATTACATATGCAGGAGTTGTGTAGTTTACCTTCCAACATGAGTGATGGTCATTTATACACAATAAGTTAATATGTTACTTAATTGCTATTGTAAACATCAGGGAAAGTGGATCTTGGCATTTCTAGGTGATTTGTAAGGGAGTTAGTATTGGGGATGGTTAGGAACACACACTTTGGAGCTCGTCAGACCTGATTTATAATCTGGACTCCCTACTTTCTTAGCTGTGCTACCTAGAGAGAGATCCTCACCTCTTTAAATCTCTGTTGTTTTTTCTAAAGCAAGGGCAGTTATAACTACTTCGTACACATAGACTTCTTACAGATTAACATAGGATTGTGAAGGATTTAAATAGATAATGCATGCAAAATACTTATAACAGTGGCATGCGCATGGTATGTGTTAAGTGCTGTCACTAAAACTATTAACATCACCATCCTTCTCATTCTTCCTTAACTAAATTGTAAGTTCATTAAATGAGAAATGTGTAAATTCAGCACCATGTGTAGCTAATGGTAAATTATCAAGAAATGCAGGTTTTCCCCTTTCCCCCCAATCTCTTTTATAAATAAAGACTGTGACCTTCACTTTTTCTGCAGGCACTTAGCCCTCAATAAATATTTGTTGAATGCTGAATAGATGTTGTGATCCCCTGCTACTATCTAGCACTGTGTAATGTATGTACATTGTTGAGGGCTAATGATATTCATTACTGGATAATATGCATATTTATTTTTCAAAATTAGAATGGAACTAGGAAAAAATCGTAGTCCAAATTTATACAAAATACCCTAACATAAGAAAGATCTTAATAGTTGGGAAAGGATTTAGTATGACAGCTATTTTCCTTCTCTCATTCAACTGTTTCAAAATACCAGAAAATACCAATGAAGGATGCCTGGGTGGCTCAGCAGTTGAGCATCTGCCTTCAGCTCAGGTCGTGATCCTAGAGATCTGGGGTCAAGTCTGACACCAAGTTTGCATGGAGCCTGCTTCTCCCTCTGCCTGTGTCTCTGCCTCTCTCTCTCTCTCTCTCTCTGTGTGTGTGTCTGTCATGAATAAATAAAATGTTAAAAAATGAAAAAAAACCTTAAAAAATGAAAATACCGACGAATTATAGGGAAATGGATCTAATTTAACTCCAATTGCCCCCCTGGGAAGGGTAACCCAAAGACCAGCAACTGCGGTAATATGAGGGAAACTGAGATGACCACAGGATCATAAGGTCTTTATTTAATGTTCCATTTCTTATGGAGAATAGCTCTTCTTGGGTCTTTAAAAGTAACTCAAATCTGCTTTATTTATTTGATTTCCCTCGAGAGACGTGATCTAGCGGAGGGAAATGCTATAAAACATTTGCATTTTCAGATTCCGATGGATCTTTTAAAACAGGTATCCTCTGAGTTGAGACAGGAGAACCAAGACTGATACAAAAGACACAGGAGATCTTTATCAAAGAATATGTTGATTTAAATACTCTACTCCCACGACACAATTAGATCATAACATAATTAGACCAAATTGGATTCTTCTTATAGCTTTCCAAGAATAATGGCTCTGTCTCAAGGTAAAGTCCATTTTTATTGTCACTATATTTTAATTGACCATTTGCAGAAAATAATTTGGTGTCATAAGCATAAGCTCTGTTGTCTGCTTTTTATTAGATAATAAAGTAGTGGTAGTCAGCCTGGTTAACATAATACGACATATAATTTCTATAGTAATTTGCATGGTTTATATCATAAATATCCTGAATATATTCCACTAAATTTCTCTAGTACCGCAAGAGCAAAATAGCAAGTATGGAAAATTCAGATTACAAGGCCTAGAGAGTCCGATTAGCTCGCTGGGAGCTCTCCATGGTTCTGATGTCTGTAACTATGCTCCCTGTTTCTTCTGACCTGAGTTCTATGGTATGGATTCTCTAGGCTTCTGCTTTAGATGATCCACACTCTGTATGGCATGCCACAATCGAGGCACCCTAGAAATGTTTTTTTTTTTTTTTCTGGGGACTGCAGTGACACTGCTGGACTACCATGAGTGTCATTTCCAGACATGGTTATTATGAAGTGACTGCTATGCATCATCCCCTCTGCTGGAAACTGGGATCTAGAGATGAATAAAAAATGGGTTCTGCTCTTAGGGAGCCCACATTCTAGTTGAGGAAAAGGGAAGACTTGTGGAATCGCAGAGAATGTCTTAAGAATTAATAGAAATATGCTGCCTACTGCTTTTCTGCCCAATGCCACCAGATTGAGCATCTCAAAACTGTCAGCCCACCACTCTCCTATTTATTATGAGATCATATTGATTTATATTAGGGAATTATTATACTGATTTATATTAGGAGATTATACTGATTTTTTGCCTGGTTTTCAAAACCCTTTATAATTTGATAGTACTTTCCCATCTATTTTACTTCCTATGTCTTTCCATCATGCCTTCTTCATCAGGCCATGGCTATTCTTATTTCAGTATTTATGCCCATACTGTTAATTTTTTTCATGTCACCAATGTAAAAATGTATTGATAAATGCACATAATAAGTAATATTTGGATACTTACATCTTTTTTTAAAGATTTTATTCATTTATTCATGAGAGACAACAGAGAGAGAGAGAGGCAGAGACACAGGCAGAGGGAGAAGCAGGCTCCATGCGGGAAGCCCGATGTGGGACTTGATCCCGGGTCTTCAGGATCAGGCCCTGGGCTGAAGGTGGGTGCCAAAACGCTGAGCCACCCAGGGATCCCGGATACTTACTTCTTTACTCAGTGTATATTAGTGGATGCTCTGTCTGATAGGTGCTGGGGTTATAGTGGTGGGCAAGACAATGAGGTCCTATACTCTAGAGAAGCTCTTAGCCGACATTTTATCATTCAAAACACAATCCTTGGTTCAGCAGCATTGACTTCACCTGGCAGTTTATTAGAAATACAAAATCATATGCCCCACTCAAAACCTATTAAATTTGAACCTCATTTTAACAAAATCGCTTAATATTTTTTATGCACAAAAATTTTTAGAAGGAATAGTCTAGGGTATAGTTACTGAAAAAGCAACTGTAATAGCATGTAAAGACTGCTTCATGTCCCTATGAAGGACAGGGATAAGAGACCTAGCACCATGTTCAACTATTTAAATAACGGGCATTTTCCCCCAGTAAATTAAGTAAGAAATAATGGTGTGTTTGTGTGTGTGTGTGTGTGTGTGTGTGTAGACCACGTTATTCTCCTTGAGAATTTCCTACTCACCTAGCCCAGTCCTGAGTCCACTATAAGTGCTCTAACACATACTTTTGCCAACACTGATTTATTGAATTGTTTACAGAAGTATTCAAACAAATTTGAGGGTTTTAGAAGTTTCAGCAAATGATGGAATTGTTCAATTTTTGCCAGGACAGTTTTGATTTATTGAGTGTGAGGGTTTTATTTTGCTGCAACGAAAAGGAACGCTGTTTATCCCTTTTGAAGTGAAAGCATTTCAGTACAGTTGACTTAAACAAGGGTGGAAAATTCAGAAGATAAAATAAAACCAAATTTTGCACAGAACAGTTTTTGTTCTGTGGTTTAAACCTATAGATGAGTTTGCTTTTCCTATGAGTTATTTTTATTTTTATCATGGGTCAGGAGCTTGGTGATTCATGACTCAGTCAATACCCCTAGTTTAACTGCCCCAACACATCCATTACTTAGTAATACCCTTCAACTCAACTGGTACAAAACATTCTATCTGAAAAAAAATTTACATTTTTTACTTGTTCATCTCTCTTATAGTGTGCCAATGCAATCCACAACTTTCTTCACACACTGAATTGAGATTAAGAGTCAATAAAAGTAACCATATTTTGAATGCACAACAAATTCTTTTTGTTCCCCACTACCTTCTATCTCATTTCATATGGCGCTTTTTCTTTTAGGTTAATTTAAATGAAAGAGTTTTTTTTTAATTTAAATTCAATTAGCCAACATACAGTACATCATTAGTTTCAGATGTAGTTTTCAATAATTCATCAGTGCCTAAATGAAAGAGAATTAATCCTCCTCTGCCTTTTCTCTGGTAGCCTCTAGAGTTTTATGTGCTCCATGTTTGGATGCTAAAGAATGCCTTTTTTACTCATAAGTGTTCTAAGGTTTATCTATCACTTTTAGGTATTTTGAAACACTGCCCAGAAATAACTGACAGGGTCTTAGCTACTGATTTGTTCTAGAGCTTCAAGAAAAGCACAATCACTGGTGTTCCAATGGAATCACAGTGTCTCACACTTATAAAAATACTGCAAATATGATCTCATATGAAAAGCCTTCTATACTACCCCCTCACCTAATGGAATAATCCAGTCTTTGTTTTAGCCTCCATGAACAGCCTTCTCCAGACATCTGGTTACTTGCTATCAAGCATTATAAAGCTATAGTAATTAGATAGTGTGGTGTAGGGAAAGACTAATAACAGAATCAAGTGTCCAATAACAGACTATATGCCTTTGTTGAGCTGATTTATGAGGAAGGGGCGTGTAGTGGAGAAAAATGATGGGCTTCTCAATAAATAATGATAGTGTAATAGGAAATCCACATGCAAAACAACAATAACAACAAGCCTTTATCCTGCACTTTGCTGTACATATCTATAGGACACACAAATCCAAATGAAAGTTATGATTTCATAAATTAAAATGTAAGTTAAAATTTCATAAATCATAGAATATCTTCATGACTTTGAGGTAGGCAAAGGCTTCTTAAGCAACACATTGAAAGTACTAGACATAAAGGGAAAATTTGCTACACTGACTACATTAAAACTATTTCTGTTCATTATACAACACTCTCAAGATAGTGAAAATACAAGCCACAGAACAGAAGATATAATACAGGCACCTGATAATATGCATTACCAGAGATATACAAAGAATGCTTTAAAATACAACAGCAATAAGAAAAAAAAGTTACCTAACAGAAATATGGGAAAAATTTTTCAAAGCTACTTCATAAAAGAGGCTATACAAATGGCTAATAAATATGAAAAAGCTACAAGTCATCAGGCTAATGCAAATTAAAACTATAATGGGATAGTACAACACCCACTTGCTAAAATGAAAAAGGTATAGATGTGGAGCAACTAGAACACCTTTATTGTTTATGAGGATGTAAATTTGTTTTCAAAAACAGTTTGGCAAAATCTATAACAGGGAATTATAAATAATGTGGTCTGGGAATTCCTCTCCTAGGTATATACCCAACAGGAATTCCATATGTTCATCAGAAGACTTTTACAAGAATATAGCAGGATTATATATAATGGCCTCACACTGGGAACAACAGAAATGCTTATCTGCAAAGATAGTCACACTTCTGCTTTTATTTCTGGATAAATAAATTGCAGCATATCCATACAATGAAATACTATACAAAAATGAGAATGAACAGACTGCAACTGTATGTGATGACATGGATGAATATGACAACATAATATTGAACAAAAAGAGCAAGACAAAATAATACACATTTTATAGCTCTACTTATGAGATTTAAAAACAGTTCAATTAGTAAAATTAGTTTTTGATGTAATAGTGATTACTCTTGTATGGGGAAGGGAGCAAAAAAGAGATTCTGAGATTCCGGTAGTATTAGATTTCTTAATTTTAATTTTGATCACACAAGTCTTTTTGCTTTATGAAAATTAAGCTATGTCTTTATGATTTGTGCACTTACTGTGTCTTATACCTCAGTAAAATTAAATAAATTTTGTGTCAAAGGGGGAAGATATTAAGAAAAGAGTACCTCCAATTAAAATCTCAGCATATCAAATCAAATTTGAGAGAGAAGAGTCCATTGACTAAAAAAGAGATTGAGGTTTTAAAAAATAAACCACAAATCTTCTTTGTATTAGTATGAAATCCTCCTTTTCCCCTTTGAGTTTTGATGCAGCAGAAAAGGTGAAATAGAGCCACTGGTTTTGTAGGGAAGTCTAGTGGATTTGCTTCAGATTTAATGATGTGTCTGCTCATTTCCCTCCTCAGCCAGATGGGTAGATGAGAACTGACCTTCTACCAACATCCATCTCTCACTTTTGGGTCATCCATGGATGGCACTTGGGTCCCAAGATAGACCTAAGCTTTGTAAGTTCTCTGTTTCTTATGTCTTAGTCATATCTCCTCAGTTTGACTTTAAACATCACGTAAGTAGGGAATCCCTGGGCGGCTCAGCGGTTTAGTGCCTGTCTTTGGCCCAGGGCGTGATTCAGGGCTTGATCCTGGAGTCCCAGGATCAAGTCCCACATAGGGCTTCCTGCATGGGGCCTGCTTCTCCCTCTGCCTGTGTCCCTGCCTCTCTCTCTCTCTCTCTCTCATGAATAAATAAATAAAATATTTAAAAAAATAAACATCATGTAAGTAAAGATCTGGCATTTCTTATTGCTGTGTATTCTTCATATACTGAGAGAACTGATCACAAGGGCTCAGTAAACACTTCCCATTGTAGAATTAGATCATTCAGACTGTGAAATCTGAGGTGTGAGAAGGAAAGTGACATGCCCAAGGTCACTTGGCCACAATTTTATCTTCTGACTCCTGTCCTTGTCCAGCCAGGCACTGTATATGGCTTTGCTAAGGAAAAATAAACCATGCTCCTTTTGTTCTGTTTGCCTTGGTTTTACTTCTCAGTACAGGGATGAAAAGGCACACCATCTCAAATATTGCTAACTCTGTTCTGCTTTGCTGGTTCACTAAGCAAATATTGCCTAAATGTGGCGCCTTTGGCTGTGGGGAGCAGGAACAATATATATAGTGTCAAAAAAGCAAAGGCAGTGACCTGGCTCATTTCAGCATTCAGATCTTCAAAATGAGAACACACCAAGCTCTTGTGTTCCTCCTGTCTCTTTTCATTTGCCTCTTAGGGATTATGATGAAGTTCAAGGACCTATATATCCTGAAAAGTGTTGAAATCTAAACATCAGTCATTTGAAAAATTGCTCATTGTTAGGGTCACTTGATTTCTTTTCTTTTTTTTTTGTTTTTTAAAGATTTTATTTATTTATTTATGAAAGACACTGAGAGAGAGGGCAGAGACATAGGCAGAGAGAGGAGCTGGCTCCATGCAGGAAACCTGATGTGGGACTTGATCCTGGGATTCCGGGATCATGCCATGGGCCAAAGGCAGATGCTCAACCACAGAGCCATCCAGGCATCCCCACTTGATTTATTTTCAACAAAAATGCTTCATCAAAGTCTGGACTATGGAATGCTCAATGTTAATTTAATCGACTTTGCAAACTTTCTCAACCTTGGTTTTTCCAAGTATAAAATGAGATGATTCGATAAGAAACTGCTTGACATTTAAGGCTCTATTTTGTAGATTCATTAGAGATCTAATCTATAGATTCATTAACTTAAATAATTACTAGTATCTATTATGGACACAAAATATTAATTAGCACTGACTACACATTAATAAGCACTGACTATAAATGTCATATATGTGTATGTATCTCTACTCTGGGAGAGAGAGAGTTGGGGAGGGAGATGGGGAAGGAGTGGGGGAAGGAAAGGAGGGGGAGAGACTGAATAAATATATGACTTTTATTGATTACATGTCAGGCACCACTCTAAGTACCATAAAAACTTTTCTTATTTAATCTTTACAATGATTCCAAAAAGGATTATCTTCTCTTTATATATAAGGTATGACAGATTGTATTTTCCAAATATGGCCACAACAATCTGTCTTATTCCACATGTTTCTCTTAACAATGTGATTTTGACACTTTTTCTACTGAAAGATTCCTTCCCTTTTGATATGGCTGGACTTGTGACTATGGCAGAAATCACCCTTTGTGACTTCTCAGGGTAGGTCATGAAAGGTGATACAGCTTCTGCCTGCCTTTCCTTTGGTCCCTTGTTCTTGGAACTGACTCTCACGCTGAGGAAGCCCAAGCAGAGCACGGAGGGAGCACATGTAAGGCTTTTGGGACAATAGTTTCAACTGCCAGTTGTATGTATGAGTCTTCAGATGATTCCATCCCCCAGCTATCAAATCATTCACGGCCTTTTAGTTCTTCCATCTGAAGCCCTAGACATCCCTAGGCAAGGAGAAGCCATCCCACTATGCTGCTTTTCAAATTTCCTGACCCATGGATACTATGAGAATAATAGAATGTCTGTAATTTTGCGCCATAAATTCAGACTTGTTAGGTAGCAATAGTAACAGAGACTCCAAATTGCAAAGTTACTTGTTCAAAGTCACACAGCAAGTGTGAGAGGTAGAAATAAGCCCCACTCTAACTTCTGAGCTTGTACTGTTACTTAGTTTGTTGAAAAAGTGCTACATATTTACAAGTCCTGCAAAACTAGTATCTGTCATTCTGGGAAACAAAAAATAATGACTCTAATGCTAACCACTAAGAAAATCAGACGCCCAGGAGATGAGGAAGGGACTAGTGAACAATGTAGTTTGGCGGGAATGTTATTGCCCAGGAGATGAGTTTTGTTAGGGAGGCAGGCAGGATCTCAGATCCAGTTCTTGTCCAGGCTTAAAGTGAGAAATAACCCTGGGATAGAATGAGTTATGCTGTCCACATCCTCCAGTCATAATACTGTACCTGGCAGCCTTTCTTCTTCTTCTGGGAACAGTCTCTGGACTTCCCTCTGGCCAATGCTGGGCCAAGAGGACAACTAGATAAAGAGATTCATGGCAGTGAGTCCTAGAAAGCTCTCAGCAGACAAAAAATGATTGGTGGGAAACTGGAGACAATGTGGAAAGGAAGTGACGTGATTAACACAAGAAGATGAAAAGAAAATTAAGATTTTTGAATCCCTGGTATATGCTAGGCACTGTGCATCAGTTTTTGTTTGCTTATGTATTCTTGTAATAATCTGACGATATTGGCATTAATGGCCCCAATTTTTAAAGGAACCTCAGTGGCTTTGTAGTTAAGTTACTGGCTCAAGGCTTATAGCTAGTAACTGGTAGACTAGGATTCAAACCCAGGTCTCTCTGAATAATGTTTACTTAGTCTCAAAACACAGTTATTTTCCTTTTTCTTTTTCTTTTTGTTAAATGATTTTATTTATTTATTCATGAGAGAGAGAGAAAGAGAGAGAGAGAGAGAGAGAGAGAGAGAGAGAGAGATGGGGAGGGGGGCAGAGATGCAGGCAGAGGGAGAAGCAGGCTCCATGCAGGGAGCCTGATGTGGGACTCCATCCTGGGTCTGCAGGATCAGGCCCTGGGCTGAAGGCGGCGCTAAACCGCTGAGCCGCCCGGGGTGCCCAAAACACAATTATTTTTCCTTCTTTGCTTGGGCTTCCCTCTATCACCCAAATGTCTTACCTTCTAAAAGTCCTTCTATAGAGTTCCTTCTATAAGTCTAGCTTTATCCTTGAGACAAGCCCAAGTCTCTCCTTTTTCACTAAGGCAGCCTAGATCATTTTAGTCCTCAGTGATCTTTTTTCTCTACCTATTGACCATAAATCCTGTGTTTGGGAATTATTCAAATACACATTCTGCTTTACTACCTTCTTTCTTATATATCTTGGTTTTACTACTGACTTGCAAAGTCAGAGGTCAGAAGTCATGTTTCTTGCTTCTTTGCATCTGCCACAATGCTTAGCATCATTATGCTAAGGCAAGGTTTAGACCCAAGATGGTGCTCAATTAAAACATTTGATTGATTAATCCTCCCTGGTGTCTACAGAAGTATACATACTGTGCATGACAGAAATAAAACAAAATGAACTCCTTCTTCATTCTTTCTATCCATTCACAGAATGGGTACCTACACAGAGAATAGGACATGAAAGAGAAGATGACTATCAAGTGGGTGCCTAGCCAGAATTATACAGAAGGGAAGGCATCTTTCTGCCTGACATTTCTTTTTGTGCTACTCAGGAGATAAATAACCTGGTAGCAGCAGTGGCAGGGACTCCCTGAGTGCCTAGCCAGGATCCTCTGAATTCTAGAAGTTAGAACTGGCTGACATCATTCCATCCATGGTAGACCAAGCCTTGACACCAATCAATAAAGGTGCTTAATGGGTAACAGGGAATTTCTTTCTGATGGCAACTGAAGAACTGACCCAACATTGCCCATTTTAGACTTTGTTTTTTGGGTGATGCTCAACTGGTTTTACAAACCTTATAGGTCCCCCAAAGTCATAGTATTGAGTTTACTATTAAACTTTGTCAGCTCTGAACCTTCAGCTAATGAGTACCTAGGGATGACCTTGATTGACAGGTCCCATGGCTCAACACATGCTTGCTTCAGTGCCTTTGTTCATAGCAATCCCTGCCCACTCCCTCTCCCCTACCCTGAGACTTCCTTTTTCATTTCTCTTTGCTTTTGTAGAAAACCTTATCTTATCTTTCAAGGCATAGTCCAATGTTTCCCAGAGGTCTCTTTTCACCACAGCCCACACTAATTTTTCCTTTCTCAGAAAAAAATTGGCACCAAACCACATGCCACAGAGTTTAGCCCTCAGTTACACATTCTCTGAGTTCCCTGTGTTCCAGAGAGGCAGCCTGCTGCAGTGAAAAGAACCTATAATTTGGGACCAGTGGGACCACAACCCATTATTTCCCTGCCCCAAAGATCTTTACAAAGCAGCACAAGCATCCTTGTTCGTCTACCATAACAGCTGCATTGGGTTCCACTGGATGATGAACTATGCTCCTTTCAGCAGACTTCCACTGAGGGACAGTGGGCTACCTCCAGATTTTTAAAACAACAGTGAAAGGAATGTCCTTATACATATATCTTGTCACATTTGCACAACCATTTTTATAGGATAAATGTGTGGACCCTATAAGTTTCTTACCCCTACAATTTTAAGGCCATTTGTCATCCTTTTTGCCTTTTCTTTCCTCACCCCCATTCCTAATGAGTTACAGTTAAAGAATCCCATGCCCTCTTCAGTTTTTGGCTGTGACTATGAAGCCTACCCTATACCATAGTCACCTCCTAGCTGAAGCCAAGAGATTGGCCTCTCCAAAGTGGCACTAGTTATAGCTTTGTTTTTGTCTATATTTCATATCTTCCTCACTCCAGCTGGCCACATTGTACTCCCTCCTGATGGGCACAGAGTGCACTCCTGGGTGCTCACCTTTCCTTTCTCAGAAGATGACTTTTAAAGACAAAGAGATTGTAAAGAATAAAAATGGAATAAAAACCCAAAGCAAAAAAGGTCCATTAAAATAATCAGAGTGAGGAAGTCCTACAGAAAAAAAAAAATGAGTACTTTTTTTGCCCCATGAATTCTAACAACCCACAGGGAGCCCTAAGGGACCCTCAGAAGATTTCTGATTTTGGAAGACTGCATTGTGTCAAGGATAAATCATGGAATCAGACAAACACAGATTATAATCTCAGCTCTGCTGGGTAACCAAGGATGAGGAGGTTAATCACTCTAAGCTTCAGTTTTCTCATCTATAGAATGGTGTTGATGTACCCAGGCAGAGGTTTTCATGATGATAAGTAATGTGATCTAACATCAGAGTGCCTAACAAGTAATTGCAACAAGTAAAAGCAATTATTACTACTGTCTTGTGAGCCAAGAGGAGATTAGAGCATTTCTGAATAATGGGGTAACTGGTACCTATTGGATGATAGGGAACTTTGTCTTTTGGGCCTGTTTAACCTCCTTTTCTCCAGTTCTACCTGATTTTTCTCCAAATTCCTTCATAGACCAGGACTGAGTTTCCCCATGTGACACAGGTAGTTAGTGAAAGTCATAAATTCTCTTCATTAGATGGCTTTATCTCCATTAAATGAAAAATATGACATCCTTAGAAAGTGACATGTTAATTCAACAAGTGTGTATTTGAATACACAACACCAAGTGCCAGGTTTTGGATGAGCTGCAGAGATCAATCTGCCAGTCTACGTCTTGGTGATGAATAGCCAGGGTGACTCTAGTACAGGGCTGAAGATGAAAGATGCCCTCAGAGATATACGGTGACAGTGGTGAAAGCAACATCAACATCAACAGCTCATCCTGTCTATGGATCAGCCCTATGCAGAGGAAGAGCTTTCTAGGCATTATGTCATTCAATATCCTTTCAGTAGGTCTTCTTCTTATCACTCCCATCTTCCAGAAGAAGAGACTGAGATGCTGCTAGGATTCAATTGCAGCGACCCTATTCCAGAATTCAGACATAACCATTATCATGAAGCACAACTTTAGAGGTGTAATTGGGGCTGGGAATCCAGTATTTGCAAAGGGCAAAGAGTTGAGCAGGAAAGAAGGGAGCAGTCACTCTAAGTGGAGGAGATGACAAGGGCATGGGGAAATGAAATGAAATACAATTTGGTTTGGCTAGAACCTTGGTTGAACCTGGGAATCAGAGGGAGACAAGCCGTAGATGAGGATCTGGGGACATAGGGACCATCTTGCTTCCATTTTGAGGATGGAGAAGTGAGACAGATTTAGTGACTCACCCAGTGGGCCAACCATAGACTGAGACTGAACTTTTTTCTAAGCTCCTTTACCACTTCCTCCCATCCTGTGGGCCTGCCCCCTGTGACAACAGCTGTTCCCATTGCCTCCCTTGGGTAGAACTGCATCCTGCTTCCAGCAGGAACCATGCTTCCTTATTTTAAGGCCCTCTTAAAACCACTGGAGACCTACCGTGATTGTCATACCCTAGGTTTGCCATTTCCATGTTAGTGTGCTTAACACAATTTATCTTCTATGTGATACCCTGGCCTTAATTTGCCTTTTATCTTCCTTGAACGTAGCTAGGGCAAAAGTATTCCTTTGCATAGAGGGATGGTGTGCCTAATTCATATTCAAAACCATCAGACTCCTCATAGGAATATGAGTATACATTCTCCATCAATTCAATTAATAATGCTTTCATATTTTTCTTATGTAGAATTCTGTACTTCTCTGAAGATGAACAATTGGGTCTTCTGGTCCCAAATGCTGTATTTCCAGAGAAAGTTTAAAAAGAAACAGGGGGTCGTCTCCAGGAAAATGTAGAACCTAGGGAGAATGTAGTCATGGGTAGGCTTTTTTGGTTTTAGAGACATAGGGACCATTTTTCTTCTAGTGTAGCCCCTACTCATGGCCTGGATTTTCTAAGGCATGTGAAAGATGAGAAAAACAGTGATCACATTTTATACTTGGAACCAAAAATGGAGGGGGAAAATTCCTTTAAAAAGTACATAAATATTCCAAGTGGTACATTATACTCTTTGCCATCCTTCCAGGGATCTCCAACTAAATCTTGGCATGTGTTTCCTCTTCATAGAGTTCCCAGGGCAATGACTGACCAGAACTGAGTGGGAGTTGCCTTCTTCAGCTGACGTATATGTGTCTTAGCTCACTGCAGCCCCTGGCTGACCTCCATTCTTTTGTTACTGAGCTTACATGAGTTATCTTTGTGACCCCTGGATAAATCCCTTTCTTCCGTGTATGCCAGAACCTTCACCTAATGATAATGGGATGGGGGTGTTGATTACATTTTACAGGTGTTCTCCTAGAAGGGCAGGGAGTTTTGTCTGCTTAGTTCAGTGATATCTCCTATATCACTCTGAACCACGTCTGTTGCATAATAGGTGCTAAATACACATTTAATGAGTGAGCAAATGACTCTAAACATCCCTTTCAGTTTGGTGAAACATTTTCTACAAACTTGCCTATTGTGATTTTAAAAGAAAAAAAAATCAATCTCTCCTTCATTTAAGCTATTCAAACCTTGGACTTTCAGTACACTCTAGAGAGGGAGAGCGTAACTTGACTTTCCTCTTACTGATGGCCAGAATTTCTGGCTGAGATGCAGAAAATGATGCTTTTCATTTGCGTACCCAGTGAAGCCTTTATCCTCGTCACTGCATTCATTTTAATACTTCCATGTGGCTTCTGGAGCTTCTGAAACTTCCACTCTGTGCTTCTCAATGGTCTCTGAAACTGCTGGGCATTGAAGTCTGGCTCTGGATCTTGCCATCAGGTGGCAGAGGATTAAAGTTGAAAAGGAAAGAGGCACTGAGCTGAAGAAGTCCCTCAGGGATGGGGCTGCTCCCAGACAGTACCTGCACAGATCACACCTGTCACATTTGCAGCATTCCCTCACCTGGGCCAATGTGAGGGACAGATGATTCTGATCCAGGAGGTCCCCACAGAAACTCCTCTACCTAGTCTTAAGGAACAAAGCATCTGTCATACATTTCTTGCATCATGATTATCTATATAGCCTTGTGATATTGTTACTTGCAGCAATGAATCTGTGTCCTAAATGAGGTTTATGTTTTCTAAAGGTGAAATAGTTTATGATTTCAGGTTGCCAACCTCCCTAAATTTCAACTCTCAGCATCCCTTCTTTCCTCCTGCAGCACTTAAATGACACAAGATGAGCAAGAGAAGGAGGTTTGCATGACTGTCTCTGGGAGAGGAGGTGGGAGAACAGGAGGTGGATGGGGTGGATTTCTCATCACCTCTCAATGTCATGGCATATGGGTTGCTATGGAACTTTTGCGTGAATGCAAAGGTCAAACTGTTGTTGGTTATCAGTTTGGGATCTGTTCATTGGTTATCCTGTTCCCATGGTGAATCACTTGGCCCAACAAGTAGATTAGTTAGGGGGTGTGATACAAGGTTCCTGGAGATCTCCAAAGTACCATCACTCCTCCACTTGAGACTTCTCACTGAGACTAACTACCTTCACTAGTTGGAGATAATTGTCATATATTCTGATATATTTTAAGATCAGGAGTAAAAGACTTTTGAAAGATGTAATCATAATTTCCCATTTTCACTATTTGCCTAGAACCCTCCAAACCTCTCTTGTTCTCTAAGGTCATCTGAACCCAACCAGAAAAGTATTGACTCCATGGACAAGCCAATGAGGAAGTGGGGAATAAAGAGGCAAAGGGCTTACTCTTAGCTATTTGCAGGCAGTAGAGCCTTGGGCTGACACTGCGTAGTAGGTAGTGGACTGGGCATCAACAGGCTACAGGGTTTTCTTGGTCACCTCAGAGGAAATCGCTTTGCCCTCTTGGGCCTCGGTTTCTTCATGCATAACATGAGATGGATAAATTAGATCATCCTAATGATCCCGCTCAAAGCTAAAGGTCTCTGGAACTGTAGTTGCTTGTTTTCCAAATGTTCCCAACCTCTTGGATCCACCATGGACTCCTCCCTCCCCTCACTCTCAGATATCCAGTCCATCAGCAAGTGCTATCAGTTCTAGTTTCAAAGTAGGCCACAAATCCATCCTCATGACCACTATAATTTCCATCACTATAATTTCCCCTGGATGGCCATGAGATCCTCTTACTTTATTTCTCTGTTCCCATTCTTGACTATTCTCTGCCCAATTAATTTTCCTCATAGCTCCCTAGAGTGGTATTTCAGCATGTAAATCAGTCCTTTTCTTGCTTAAAAATTCTCCAATGTCTTCCCATTATAAAGTAAAACTGTAAATCTATACTATAGTACGGAACTGTGCATTATCTGGACTCTGCCTACTTCTCTGATGCTATCTCAAATCTCTGTTCTCATTCACAGCAAGTCATATACTCTGGTCATTCCTTCCATCTTTGAAAGCAACTAAACTCTTTTCCATCTGAGAGCCTTTGCACTGGCTCTTAAAGCTCTCAGCTCTATGCAAGCCTATTTCTTTCTTACCTATTAGCTCCTCAGAGAAATTTTTTCAGAATTACTTAAGGAAGTCCCCTGAAATTCCACTTCCCTTTTTATCTATTGCTACAGCAGGATCATTTTATTTGTAGACATCCCAAAGCCTGTTTAATGTCTGTCTTACAGCACTATACTTGTCAGCTCCTTGAAGCAAATACTCACAGTTCCATGCTCCTCATTGATGTATTTTCATATTCTCAGCACCCTGCACCATGCCCTACATGTTGTGGACAATTAGCAATATCTATTGAATAAATGAGCCACACTAGCCACAAATAGGGAGAAAGAGTGCAGAAAAGAAAGTAGAGGGAGCTAAAAATACACTTTGCCTGTTATGGTTTTATCCCTCCTTTAATATATATCTTCTCAAAATGTTCCTCTCTATGGGAAAAGAAATCTTAATATCTATTAAAAATAGGTCATCAGACATAAGAAGCAGGGCTATGAAGTCAATTCATGGATGGCATTTTAATCTTACCATCAGCCTAGTATAAAAAATTGTAATCTGTGATCACAGCTAAACTGAATTTTAACTTTGAATGTTAAAAACTTAAACCAATTTCTCATATAAATATTTTAAAGAGTGGGAAGAGTCTTTAAAGCATCTCAGAAGCATTTACTAGCATGTCATTGAATGTGTGTTAATTACAGATTATTTATTCACAGTGTAAGTGTAGAAAACATTGACTTTAGGAACTGTGGCCAATGCTACTCATTGAGTCCCCACCATCCATCCCCACCCCTTCCCCTCTAGAGACTAGAACACCTTACTGGCCTTCCTTGCTACTAAAAGAGATCATGGGCCACTGCTCTGACTAATGAGATAGAAGTACATGTCAGCTGCTGGGGTGGGAAGTATTCTGTTGTTAAGCTTTTGTTTTTCTGATCCAAAGAGTTAGAAACGTCAACACGTCTTCCCCTTCTTGCTGCTTGAACATGCACATGATGTCTGGGGGTAGCCATCTTGTGAATATGAGCAAATGCCAAGACAATCACAAAATAGCAGATCCTGATTTCACTAAACCGTGAGACACTGTCTGCTTCCACTTCTCTTATAAGAAAGACAACTCTTTATCTGTTCATATTACTGTGGTCAGATTATTGTGTTAATTGTAGGAAGGCACATTTAGCTACATTTTGTTAACTTTGATTAAGAGACATTAACATGGACTTTGAAGAGATTAAGACATAAAGCTACTTGTGCATGAGTGCAGTAGATACAGGTAATTCAGATGGAACTTAGTTTCTGAAAATCTAAATTAGTGAGGATTTATGAAACATTCTTTAAGTAAACATCAAGAACAACTAATTGAAGCTCTTTTGAAAGGATGCTTGATGTGTACAAGTCACTTAAAGTTCTTCCCACCATAGCACCCAGAGTGATACAGTGCTTTGCATGTCAGAGGCTCTTGAAACTTGGTGACTTTATCAGGAAATATGCAGACAGCAAAAAGAAAAGCTTCTGTAGACGTTTGTAGTTGTTTGCTTGGTCTCTGGCTCTGATCACTGTCTAAGTGTCCTTGTCTTTTTTGGCTGTCCCTGGTGAGATGAAGTATATGCTTTTTCTCTCTAGTGTATATTTCCAGGATACATTGTAATGCTATTCTGACTCTCAGGGGGTTTCTATAGGTCTCTAAGCTCTGGGATTGGCCAGGGTAGGCCTGACAAGGAAAAGTCCACCTCAAGTAGATAAAACTTATTCTGGAAGGCTTACTCTTTTGTCTGTCAGTGTCTCTCTCTCTCTCTCTCTCTTTTTAAGATTTTATTTATTTATTCATGAGAGAGAGAGAGAGAGAGATAGAGAGAGAGGCAGAGACATAGGCAGAGGGAGAAGCAGGCTCCATGCAGGGAGCCTGACGTGGGACTCGATCCCAGGACTCCAGGATCACGTCCTGGGCTGAAGGCAGGCACCAAACTGCTGAGCGGCCCAGGATTCCCCGCCCCCCACCCCCCCCTTTTAAAAGATCTGTTAGTCTCTTTAATCCAAAATGACAAATCCTTCTCCTCAGTTTCCACGAGGAAGAGACTCAGGAATCTAGATGCCGCTTGTCTCTGGAGTGAACCACTGGCTGTTTCTGCTTTGTCTCTGGGCTTCCCGAGAAGGGAGAAGTCCTGTGGCTTTCAAGTCAGTGTGAGTTCCTTTTCTTCTTGTGAAGTTGAAGAAAAGCCCAATATATAAAATCAATAAAATAATAAAAAGTGGATCTGTTTTATAGTACTTCCTGGATATTACACTATGGGTTCTATATGTTATCAATCTATTTTAAACCTCCCAACAATACTTGAGGGTGAGAACTGTTCCATTTTACCCGTGAAAACAGGCCCAGAGTGGAGGGGTTCTATCAAAGATTGAGAAGAAGGAGGCTGGGTTGGATCCTGCTCGGTCTCCTCTTCACTCAGTGTTGGTTCCTAAGATACTCTAATGGAACCCCCAGAAGTCCTGGAGACAAAGTTTGAAAATCTTCCTGCAGCCAGAGGCCACAAACTTAGAATAAGTTTTATCTACTTGAGGTGTACTTTTCTTTGTCAGGCCTACCCTGGCCAATCCCAGAGTTTAGGGGCCTATAGAAACCCCCTGAGAGTCAGAATAGCATTACAATGTATCCAGGGGCCAGCTGGGTAACAAAGGGATGAAAGTGGTTAGTTAGGGGCTGGGTATAGTGGAGGAGGCATGGATCAGCTAAGGAGGGGAGCTGCCACTTGGCTGTGCACAACAACTACCAAATTCTGGGCAGATTAAATAAATACAGGCCTGGCAGAGAATTTGGTTCTTGTGGGCCACCAACTTGTGACCATGGGAGGAAGGGTGAAGAGTATGAAAACATACCCTGAGGTCAGACCACTCCAGTGAGGCATTAGGATGTGAGATGCCACTGAGGAAGGAAATAATGGAGAAAAACAAACTTTGGGTCTTTTTAGACACGTGTATACCATGATGGCCCTACATTATAACTGACTAGCTAAGAGTCATTTCTTCCCACTGTTTATCTACTGGCCTGATTTATTTTTAAGCAAGTCCTTCCCCTGCTTGGTTCTATCTACTCTTTACCATGTGTTTGGCAGTATTGGCCAAGCATCCAGTCTCACACCTCCTCTCCCACGCACCCCACCCCCCAACTGTCTTTTTATTTAAAGAAAAACAAGATTATAATGGTGAACAATGAGACTACCTAAATTATACAGCAGCCAAAATGAGTCCTAACAGAAGCTCCTTAGGAAGAATTTTATTCCATTGCTACTTAGGAATTGCTTCTTGTTGACACTGAAATGCAAAACAGACAGGTGGTAAAGATGCCTCCAGCACAGGTCCATGAGGCTTTAATATTTATGCAATTTGCCCCCAGAAGGTGACAGTGTGCGCAAATCTATTCATGAGAGCCAAGTTCCAAGTCATGCCTTCCTATGTGCTTTAGAAACTTGGTAGTCTACAAGGGACGGCCTAGTGGAAAAGGAGTTCATAGACAATGAACAACTGTAAAAGGAAAAGGAAATATAGTCAGTGCTTGTGTATCAGGTAAATTGGGGGGGATTTGTACCATATACATTCCAGAATGTAGTTGAAAAAACATTACACACAAAGACAGGAGATCAATAAATGTGAGGATTGGTCCAGATTGGTATATTTCAAGTTTCTTTCATGCTCCCTCCCTTATATCCTGCCTTTTATCCCCCCTTTCTTAGCTACAGAATCATTTTTTTGTTTTTTTTAGAGAAATAGTATTCACCATCTCATATATAAAACAGACAAAAATAGAGCTACTCTGGTCTCATGTGGGGGGCTGCAACCTCACTGATGTGGCACCCAAGTACTCACAGTTCAGTATCTGAGGCACCTCTGAGAAACTCCACTTTTGAACAACAAGAAACAAAATTACATCACCACTGGAACTAGATTATTTCTGAGGTCTATCTCAGAACTAAGAAAAAGAAAACATTTTCTCTTAAAAATGAAGAAACTGAGGTCTACTAGGGTCAGGTGACCTGCTCAGGCCTATACAGAGCACACTACAGCCAGTGCTGGAACCCACTCATAGTTCAGCACTCCTTCCATCACTTAGAAGTAGCATTAGAAGTAGTGCTTTGAAGTAGATTCAGACTCACCTAGCTACTAGCCATGTAAACTTGATTCACCATTCGTGTGGTTCCTCATTAATGAAAGAAGATATAATGAGGGTCCCACCTTATGCTGCTGTGAGGATTCAGTGAGATAATGCAAGTATGGGACTCAAAACCTTGCTTTGCATATGGTAGATGCTCACTAACTGGTAGTTGTACCATACTGTCCCCCGTCCCTTCTTTGAACCTTTCAGCTACAGAACACCAGATTTCTGATGATGTCTGCTAATCTTGACTGAGCATATCAACCAGATAGCAGACAGAGTTGGCTCAAACACAGGAGGTATCCAGATAATCAGCAGCATGCACTGGACAGTTGACTATAAAGCATAATTGAAAAGCTGAATACAATGAAGTCTGGAAATAATTCTTATTCTTTAACTTAACAGTATTTGCTTTTTTTTCCCCAAGAAAAATAAAGCATTGAGCAAAAGGATTGAGAAGAGCTGACTGACCTGGGAGAAATGTCACATCCTTGTTGCATGAATGCTCCCAGGGAGAACCACAGACTGTTGAATATCCCAAACTCATTGGATTGGTCACTGGTTGTCTGGTCCCGCCCTTCCTCAAACTCTTCACTGTGCCATTCATATGGGCTGAAGCGGCTGACCAGGAAAAGGACGACACTCACTCCAATGTAGGCAAAGACAATGCACATCCAGATTTCATAAGCCAAAGGATCGAGGAAGGAGAAAACCCCTGGCTTGGACTTCTGTGGCTTTTTTATCATGATGGAGATCCCCAAACTCATAAATGGCTTGGAGAAATCTATCACCTCTTCCCGGACCAAGGTGATAGTTAAAGGAGCTACGGCCACATCGGCTCTCTGCAAAAAAAAAAAAAAAAAAAAAAAAAAAAAGAAGAAGAAGAAATGCAGTTGAGCTCAGTAGCTCTGTGTTCTCTTTCTCTCTCTCCACTGAATATTCTTTTGCATCTTAAAGGATGTGAAAGTTGAAAAGAACCTTAGAAGTCTAATCCCTCCTACTCTCTATAAGGTATTTCTGACAAATGAATGATCAGCTCACTATCTTACAGGAGAAATTATCCCATTGTTTGACAGCCCTGTTAAGGCAACTTCTTCACATTACTAGAGGGGGATGTTGTAATATCTGTTGCTTCTACCTGCCCAGCAGCCATACCTCCTTCCTCCACTGAAAACTCACTCCTGCCCCACTCTTAGTTTTACTAGTTCAAATGGGGCTGATCACTTGGTTACATGGTGAAGCACATGACCTGGGTTTGGCTATCAGTTTATTTGGTTTCCCTGGTCAGAATAATTCATTCAAGAAATGACAAAGGATTGGGGCACCTGGGTGGCTCAGTCAGTTAAGGGGCTGCCTTCAACTCAGGGCATGATCTCAGGGTCCTGGGATTGAGTCCTGCTTTGTGCTTGCTGCTCAGCAAGGAATCCTGCTTCTCCCTCTGCCTGCTGCTCCCCCTGCCCATGCCTACGTGTTCTTTCTCAAATAAATACATAAAATCTTTTAAAAAAATGGTATAGGACCCAAGCTAATTTAATGAGCACTATCCCTGAGAGTCAGAGTGAGAGATGCAGAAACTGGTCCATAATATAATTAGGGCCATGCTAAATTCAGGGCTTACCGTGTACTCCTAGAAAGATGGGTTAATATATTCTGTTTGTCCCCAGGAACATGAACCAACCCTTCTGTTTACCTAAACCAGTTTGGACTGGGTTTCTTTTATCTGTAGCCAACATATCCCTGGCTAATAAGGTGGTAAAGGCATATTTAACTCAATAAACACTTATTGGGCACTTATTATGTGCAAGCCCTAGGCTGGAAGCTATAGGTGAGCTATGGTCCCTATACTCGGGGTATTACAGAATACTAGGAGAGGTTGGTATACGTATCCATCCTCCTCCCTAGCCACCTACAAACAACTTCTCAGTCTGCAAAGTAGGCTGGATATGTGCTATCCAAGAAATACAAAATAATGCAGGAGAGAGACCAGAGACACAATAATTTTGGTTGAGGAGATTAGGGGCCACATCACAAAAGAAGTGACACATAATTTGGCATTGAAGGAGGGGTAGCATCTTGTTGGTCTGGCCATTCCAGAAGGAGAGAATCATGTAAGTGAGGGCAGAGAGGAGGAAAGGAGAGTTTCACAAGTATTTTTTAAGAAGACTTCTAAGGAATATATAGTTAGTTCACTTTTTAAAATTCAAATCCAGCATGTAGATAAACATAAAAAGGTTGCAAGAAATGCTCAGCCTTGGACATCCTGCGTGTGGAATCTCCAGCCTTGCTCTTTGGTCTTCCTTCCCTCTCCCTAATGGCAGAAGCACTGACATCTATACAATAAAAATCCATTGATCTGTTGTCCTAAGATCAAGAGATCCTAGAAACCCAAGAAGGTTCCATAGACAGGTGCCACAACACTCATTTTTGAAACGAGAGACATGTCTGTGCAAGTCTGTTCCAGGTTGGCTTTCTCTCATTTTGCTGCATTACAGTCCAGATGTGAAGCTGGTGACAGATGCTGTGCAGATGAGGGCCCCACTCAGGTGCTGGCTGGTGTCACATAGACAAGATTTCTTCTGGTTACTCTCATTGGCTGGGGTTTTTGAGAAGGTGCTTTAAGTGGAATAAAAAGCCTGGCTTCAGAATGACTTAAATTCTCACCTAGAGAAAGAAACTTTCCATAAAGCAATGTGGAATTGGGTGCAAATTTGATAGTAATTCTGTTTTTTCCCTTCTAACAACTACTGCATAATCTTAATATATTACATATATAATAATATATATATATATATATATTTTTCTTTTTCCCAAACACTTACAAGCTAGTGCAAGGGAAAGATATTTAGTCTTTCCTCTGTAACCTAACATAGGTAGAAAGATAGAAAAGGAATGGAGGAGAAAAATCATAGAGATGACTTGGAGGGACTACACAAGAATTGAACGGATTTGTTTGATGCCTCCCGACGTGAGTTAATGAAAGGAACTGTAGACTGAAAAAGATAGAAGCACATCATCTTAGTGCTTAGTTCATTCAGCAGTTCCAGGATTTGTTTCATGGAACATTATTTCTGGAAGGATGTTGATAAGTACAACATCGGGAAACATGAATTTAAACAGGTTACTTTGGGGCAAGACTTCTCAGAACCTTTAAAAGAACACTATGCACTGAGAATTTCCAAGAGAGGTAAACAGATGCAGTTCTTCTAAAATTATCTGGCCGTGGATCCCTGAGCATCAAAAGAGATCAATGTGTGTAGGATACACACACAGTGCGAGTTGCTACATTCAATGACCTTACTTTATAAAGAAAAGTCTCAAGTCCAGAGAGGGAAAGGTGGTTTGTGCAAACTGGCAGTGTTTTAACTTGTTTGACATTGACTGAGAGGCCTGGAGAGTTGTTTCAAACACCTGAGGTTATTACTGGAGCTCTGCAGGATTGGTCAAAGGCAGAGCTCATCTGGGAAAGCATACCTGGCTGCTCTGCTCTGTAACTTGCTGGTCACATGGCCTTAGGTGAGTCCTAAGACAACCAAAGTTGTATTTTGGGATATCAAATTCCTCATTAAAAAAAGGAGGTATAATAATTTTTGCTTTAACTATTTGATAGGATTTTTTAAAATTTTTATTTTTTTAAAGATTTTATTTATTCATGAGAGACATAGAGAGAGAGGCAGAGACACAGGCAGAGGGAGTCCAATGTGGGACTCGATCCCGGACCCTGGATCACACCCTGAGCCAAAGGCAGACGCTCAACCGCTGAGCCACCCAGGCGTCCCTGATAGGATGGTTTTGTGAGGATCAAAAGAATTCAAATATGTGAGAATACTGTGAAGTGTAAGCATTCAGATGGTCAAAATTATTTATTTAAACTTCTTTGGACAATAATGACTCTCCAAGTTAATTATATGTCAGAATCACCTGGAGGGCTTTAAAAAATACAGGTGGCAGTTTCCGGATCTTAGAGTGATACTTGAGAATTTGCATTTCTAGTAAGTTCCCCAATGATGCTAATGCCCCAGGTCCAGACATCACACTTTGAGAACCATTGACCTAGGAAAGCTCCAAACAAAATATGTGATGTCTAGAAGCAATCTAGGAAAAGAGTAAACAGTTTTGATGCTGTAGGTAAAAACAAAATGTGAAGAAAACGATAAGGGATAGAGATCTACTCTGAGCCAGACACTGCATAGGTAAGCTCCCCATCCTAGCCCTGGGATAAGAGATTCACTTTCCCTATTTTTCAGGAGTTGAGTGACTTGTAGGAGTCTTGTAGCCAGTAGGTGGAGTTGGAACTCAAGTCCAGGTGTCTGTCTGCAAAACTCACACTCTTTCTGCTTCACCAAGACAGAAGACAAGCAGGGAAACCACCTGTGAATCAGGCACAAAGCCATATCCATGCAAGAAGCAGAAACTCCATTTGCAGTGTGTGGCATCCGAGAATGCAGACACTATTGCTATTCTCATTCCCATTTAACAGTGGCCTTACAGTCCAGTGCTCGGGATGATGTGATTACTATAGAGGCAGTAGGACCCAGCGTGTAGTCCGAAAGCCAGGCTGCATGTCATAGCTCTGCTTTTACTAGCTGTCCTTTGCCAAATGACCTACCCCGCACTGAGCCTCAGTGTCCTTATCTATAAAATGTGGAAAATAAATTATGTATTTATATCTTATGGGGTTGGAGGAGGCATAAATGAAATGATGTGGGTATTTAGCATGTCACCTGGCACATACTACCTGTGAAAATGCCACTACTATAATTTTTGATAAGAACAAGAGGGAACAGAAAGATGATGAGAGATTTTGATTGGCTTAGCGATTTAAAAGACACAGAAAGAATAAATGTGGAGGCCTCCTCCTAATGAGTTTTGTCTAACTTTTTAGTTGTTTGTGGCTGACAGATATTTCCTTAAACTTCTCTCTTCTTCCTCAGGGAACAGAAAAAGAAAGCCAGACCAAAAATCAAGGGAGAGTACTGAATTGGGCCCATCGTGGAGTCTTCCGAATATAGTTTGTACTGCGAAGAAGGACAGGCCCCGAAGGAGAGGAGGGGATGGATGGGGAAGGACTGGTCCTGGGGCACCAGGGGTAAGTCCTGTTTCTCACAGTGACCCATCACGGACTGTTGGCTACTGGGGAGCTTGACACAGGATGATTGTACCATTGTTCTGCCTGCATCACAGGCCTTTTGCTAAGAGAAATGCATTCCATGGGGTGAGGGAGAAGATGAATGCTAGTGGAGGTTCCCATGGAAACCAGCCTCCAGATGCAGCATTAACCATCCAGGTCTCTGACATCAGTGGAGCTTCCCAAAGTGAGAGAAAGTAGAAGGAGGAGAAAGGGTAGAAACACACCCCCCTCCTCAATTCATTAGCTATTTTTCCAGGTCATCTCAAAAGCCACTCTCCTGTGGAAGATTTTCCTTATCACCTCTCTTTGAATTCCCTTTGTGTGGCCCTCAAGGCCATCATGACTCCTGTTGTCCAGATATAGGACAATGAGATTTAACCTAAATGGTTGCTTCATCCTGACTGGAACTCAACATCAACCTGGGACTCAGTATATGCTTCTGCTCAGAGACCAGCCTGGAGTCTTCAATTTCTGCAAGTGAAGCTCTAGCGGTTCCTTTGCTGCAAGTGGTGGCTGACTTCTTATGTTGCCTTTTGTTGTTTTTCTACTCAAGTATCTTCATCATTTCCCAGCATCCACTGAATCAATCCACTCTTCCCCATGTCATTTCTTACTCAAATGTAGCCCTGACTACTCGATTTGAGCCCTCTGTACAAACGACCAGTATTTTCTCACTCTTTCTTATTTCTATCACTAGAAATTCCTGGGCTGCCTTTCTCTCTATTTGAACATGGCCACTTTCAGGTTCCATATCCCTCTTGAGGGCTAGACAAACTCATGTTATCCTCTTGCCTGAATCTTGAACTATGCTATCTTTTACTATTCTCTCTTATTGTATTTTCTACCCCATAAAATGTTAAGATCTTTTGGGACAGGATCAGATCTTTTCCTTCTCAGTGATTCCTTAAATACTTAAAGCAATTCAGGCATTCAGTGGCTTTTCAAAACTGCTTCAACTTATTGAAGATTTTATAGCAATTGTGCATGGTGTTATTTCGAGTGTAGTGAGTGATATAGGGATAGAGAGATCTCCTATTACACAGATAACTATTATACAAGGTGGGGTAAGCCATAACAGGAGAAGAAACTAAATCCTACAAGGGAAGGCAAGAGCACTTATAAAGGAGAGTTCACACCTATTATGGGGAGAAAGAAGTGACACCTTGGTAAAAGCAATATTTGATACAGATTTTGGGGGAGGGACAAGACTTTGGGGGTGTTAAATGTAAGGAAACATTCTATAGAACAGAGTGACTTGGCGTAGTTTGGCAAAAGTAGAAGATACAAGAGAGGGAATATTGGGGTGAGTGACTAAAGAGTTGGGTTGGATCTATGATACATCTAACACCAGGGAAGAGATTTACGTGGAGGGGCCATAAATGACTTTGAGCAGGGAAGTGGCAACTCAGCAGTATGCCTTAGGAAGACTGCTTCTGAAGTTCAGCTATCACCTGTGTTAGATGATGATCAACTGATGGCACAAGTGTGAGCTAAGTTTGGCAGAGGAAGTTGGGACAAGAAGCCTTGAACAAAGAATGTCTTAAGATAATGGATTTTGAACCCTCATCTTTTTGGCAGCAACAATACTAAGTTAAGGTGTCCCATAGGTATCTGTGGGCAGGGCCAGCCAACCACCAAATGATTTTTTGTCAAACCCTCTCTCTGCCCTCCAATTCCCCATCCTGGGGAGAACTTACTCCATAGACCAGTTCTCCCACCATGCCATTCCAAGCCTTGGTGTCAGGGTCACGGGCTCCATATTTTCCATCACTGACAATCTCAAGACGGTAGGAGTAGCCCACATGCTTGGCAATCTCTGCCGCCAGCTCTACACAGTAGCCCTCGTAGCGGTCATTGCCCTCAAACTGGTTGGCATTCTTCTTGAGCATCACATAAGGATCTTCCTGGTGGAGAAATGGGGTGGGGGAGAGAGAGAATGTGGGTTGTGGGTCTACTCATAGGTAAGGAGGACTTTGGCATGGCAGAGGAGGATTTCACCAATATTGGTTAACTTCAGAGAAGTCTCTACAAGTCCCTAAATCTACTTCCTGCATTTCTGGTCCATCACAAAATGTCTTGGCTTAAGGAAGCAAACTCTTAAAATATGAATATTTCATCATTGAGGTAGCTATCGGGCTCAGCTTTTTAAATTATGTTCCAGGAGCTCTTGTATTTTTTGGAGGTACCTCTAGAGGCACTATGTTGGGAAATTTGACTCTAAATAGTCTCCAGCTTTCTCATGGTCAATCATTGAAAATCACAGCAGCTCCACTTATATCTACTTTATAAAGTGGATATAAAGCAGCTAAAGTGCTGGGTTTTAGAAGACTTTCTTTGAAAATGGCTTTTTTTTTTGGTATATTTTTTTTTATTGGAGTTCGATTTGCCAATATACAGCGTATCACCCGGTGCTCATCCCGTCAAGTGCCCCCCTCAGTGCCCATCACCCAGTCACCCCATCCCCCTGCCCATCTCCCCTTCCACTACTCCTTGTTCGTTTCCCAGAGTTAGGAGTCTCTCATGTTCTGTCACAGTCTCTGATTTTTCCCACTCATTTTCTCTTCTTTCCCCTGTGATACCTACCTTTCACTATTTTTTCTATTCCCCATATGAGTGAAACCATATAATGTTTGTCCTTTTCCAATTGACTTACTTTACTCAGCATAATACCCTCCAGTTCCAACCACGTTGAAGCAAATGGCTTCTACTGAAAGTCTTTACAAAGTCTGAGAACCACCATAATTTAGTTCAGTATTATATTTTATATTTGGGAAAACTATGGCTCAAAGGAAAGTACGTGATTTACTCAAGGATACAAAGTGAAATAATTGCAGAACCAGAGTGAAAACAGCATCTCTGGCTTGTTTTTTCTACTCCCTCTTTCTAACTATGGCACAGTTTTGGCGAGAAGAGTGACTAGCTTTTGCTCCTGGGAAAACCTTTGTGTTGGTCTAGCTTGTATCCCAGGTAACCTCAATGAAGGACTGAGTACTCACTAGGATTGTAGTGACGATATATGTCCTATTCTGGACACTTGAATTGTCCCCCCCGGCTTGAGCATCAGTGGCTGCAGGGACAAACTTATCATCTTCATTCCAGTAACCGATCTGTTAAGGAGAGGAAGGTGATGACATAAGATAAGCCAGGCTCCCCAGGACTGGCCTACTGTGGACCATCCAGCCAACATCAGACAAAAAAACAAGGGCCTCATCATCACACCATACAATACCACACATACCAGGCTCTAAAATACTGGTATTTAAAAACAACGAGAGGTAAAATGCTCTCCAAGTCCTCCCAACCCCTCCCCTATGAATATCCTCACCATGATGGGCTGAGTCTGGAAATTGCCCCCTTTAAGGGGGGTGGGCGTAACTGTTAAAGCAGCTAAACCATTTTGTACTATGCAAGCCAGGGATGTGGAAATCAAATTCCCTACAGTTGTTCACAAACCCCTTTTTCCTCCATGCGTATTTACCCTTCTCTTCTTGAGGTTATTCTGAATGGTAGTTGGAATCATATGATTTAAAAATTACATTCCTTTTGCTTTCTTTTTAGACTAACTGTATTTTTCCATCTAGATTTAACTTCCTCAGTGATGGTTATTTTATCTTTTATCATTTATTTCCCCTATTTTCAATTATAAACTATTATAATACTGAGGATATATTAGTGCCTAAAATACTGGCTGAAAACATTATTTTTTTTTTTTTACATCAGTAGCTTATTTATACTGGCTTATTTTCCAAGGTCTTTCAGCAAATATTTATTGGATCCCTATTGTGTGCAAAGCTCTGAGCTAAAGCTCTGGTAATATTGTATGGTGGGTTGAGAGAGATACAAAAGTCTAAGAGGTAGTCCTTGCTCTTAGAAGTCCCCCAGCCTACTTGGAAAGAGATGACACATGCAACACATGAGATCATGAAGGATGCACAGGTTGGGCCCAAGCCTTTTAGGCTGGAGAAACTTGAACATATGCCAAGATATAAAGGCAGGAATCTGCCCAGATACGTAAGTTCAATGGCTCCTGGGTAGAAGATAGAGTTAGCTCAACAGGGCAGTGGGCACATGGGTCTGAGTAGGAGATGGATTCAAATGCCAGGCTAAACGCTATACACTTTATCCTGAAGGCAACAGGGAGTCATGGAAGGTTTAGAAAGAGCAGAATGGCATGGCTAATACACACATATTCACAAACACACAGTTCTGTCTCTGTCTCTATTTATTGTTGTGTTTTGTTATTCTGCCGGTTGTAGACATAGGGTCAAAAGGGAAAGAGAACTGGAAGCTCATATGCAGAGGGAGGAGCAGGCCTTCCACCAGCCAGAACTTAGCTCAGGCTTCCAAAGCTGAGGCACATGCCAGTGGTCAACAAAACTAGCACTGTCACCTTGATGTGTTTCCCTGTTCCCTCAGTTGGAAAGAAGCAATTCTCTCTGTGATCTTACTGCCATTAACAGCAATGATGATAATTGCCAACACTGATTATGTTCTTGCTATATCAGATACTGAGTGTTTTGAAGTTTTTGTACCATTTCATTTGGCTTAGGGGGGTTTGTAACTTACTCAAAGTGATGTACCTGGAAGGTGGCTATGCTATTCTTGGTATGAGGGGACTCAGGTCGGGGCTGAGAATCATCTTAGTTAACATTTAGTGAGTGCTTACTGGGTTTCAGGCATTCTCCTAAGTGTTTTTTATGTTTTAACTTCTTCCATCCTCACAAAAAACCTATGAAGTGGGTACATGGAGCCAGAATATTAATCAGGAAGGTTGCCTGCAGGGCCATGCCCTACGTGCTCTGCTAAGCTGCCTGCCCACCACTGAAGGCCTTAAGTAGGTCTCCAGTGGGGACCATCTCGATCTCTCCACCATGCTGCAGGCTCCTGGTGGAAAAAGCCAGAGGTCTATTCCTTCTAGGATACCTTTCTTTGCTCAGCATAGTCTTTCACAGAGAAGCAGTTCAAGAAATGTTTGTTAAGACAATGTGTGCCTCCGACATGGAGACAGTAGACTGTGTCAATGGTGAGACAGCTCAGAGGCCTCTCAGGACACTGGGTCAAGATCTACCATCAGTGCACATGCACAATGTTGTCTTCTAGTCACTATGGAAGGAGATCTTTCTAATGACACAAGAACCAGAAACTTAGATTTCCAGAATGTCAGAGCTGGAAGGAAGAGGCATGAAGAATCATTTCTTCGAACCCTTTCCATTTATAGAGAGGGACCAGGGCACTTGTGCAAAGCCAGGATGCAGTCTAGCCTCCCTCACTTTGCTAGGCCAGGGCTCCTTGGAACCCTGGGGGCATCTGTGGGAATCTTTCCCCACTTTCATGGGAGGTGGGTGAGGGGTCTGGAAGTTGGGGGGAAGCTCTAGGTTCCTCATTCCTCTTTCAAAACAGTCAGCTCTGCTTTTTCGCATATTGGGATTCCCTTTTACAAGGAGCTCTCAGGCTGAAAAATTTTAAAACCACTATAGTAGTATATCATGATGCAAGTTTCAAAAGAATTTCCAAAGCACTTTCACAACATTTAACTCTTTTGCTCTTTAGGCCATTCAGATAGCAGACAGGCTTGGAATTATTTTCTCTCCTCTATAGATGGGATAACTGAGGCTTGGGGAAGTCAAATGATCTAATTTATACAGATTATATAGCAGATTAGTGGCAGGGCATAAAAGCCAGGTTAGATTATTTAATATAATCAATACAAACTTGGAAGGAGGTCTGGTAAATGTCATGTCCCCCCTCAAAGATGGTGATGATAAGGGGTTTTCATTCCCTTTCCCTTTTTCCTTCTTTTCCATCCTCCCCTTCTTTCCTCCCTCCCTGCCTTCCTTTTCTTCACAATTAGCCCCAGGTTTAGTTGCTCCTACTCAAACCACCAATATAGAGCAGGTTGCCTCCTTTGATAGGCAACTAATTTCTCTAAAACCTACAGTATATTATTAGGTATGATTTTTTAAAGTGGGTCTTGATAGTCAAGAGGTTGATCTCCAGCCTAGACAGACCTGGTTTAAAAGGTAGAGTTTCTTAATTACTATTTTTACCTTTCTTTTTTTAAGATTTTATTTATTTATTCATGACACACACACACACACACACACACACACACACACACACACACACAGAAAGGCAGAGACATAGGCAGAGGGAGAAGCAGGCTCCATGCAGGGAGCCTGATGTGGGACTCGATCCCAGGACTCCAGGATCACACCCTGGGCCAAAGGCAGGCAGTTAATCGTTGAGCCACCCAGGGATCCCCAGTTACCTGACCTTAGTGGGCCTTAGTTCTTGCTCTATAGAATGGATACATCAAAAGTACCTGAGTATCTGATACAGTATGTCTGTCTCTTGGGGCTGCTGAGGATTAAATGAACTAATGCATGTACAACAATGAGTATAGTGTGTGGCTCAAGTTGTCAGTAAACTAAAAAATGATTTCAGGAGGGTATGTCTTAGTTGAAGACTAACAGATTTCTGTGGTATAAGACATTTCAGGATCAATTAACTATTAAAATTGTCAGTTTCCAAAAGAAGTATACAGCATTTCTCAAATTCATTTGGCAAAGTAACCCTCTTTACATACAGAATGCCCTAGGGGAAGCGCTCCACAAACCACAAAATATTGTTCTAAAATCCCAGGTTATTATGATAAAAGAAGGGGAAAAAGCAAGATAAATCTGTGTAAACCCAATTTATATGGCTTAGAGACTTTAATTTCAAAGATAGTGGTCCTTCAAAGCTAGTATCATGGCACTAGTGTTAAATTGGGATCTATAAAAATGATTATATAGCTTAGCTTATATATAGATTCCTTGATATCAAAAGCTAGAGGAATAGTTAAATGTTGCAAACAAGTTTATTTTATGCCTAACCCTTTTGTAGGGAAATAAAACAATATCACCAGTCAGAAGAGCAGGGTGACACCAAAACCCAGCTTTCACCTCATGTAAGCTAGCAGGCTGAGAAATCTGGTTCCACAGTTCAATGAAAAGAAAGTTGGCAAAGATTTTTGAAGAGACACTGCACTTCAGAGATGAGAGCAAATTTCCCTTTCTTAGAGAAATGGGTTGAATTATTATACAGCACTTTGATTTTCTACTGAGGATATGTAGGACCTTTGATTCTATCTGAAAGTAAATCAGAGCTAGTGGTTGGGTAAAGAATGGAGCCCACTATTCAGGAGAGGATTTAAACAATTCTATCAGTGAGAGGTCTTCTCCTGGGGCCAGTTATAATTTTTGATCTTCTGTTTCCATGTACCTCTAAAGATTCTTTGAATGTAGGAAATGAGTCTAGATGTCAGATCAGATATTTTTAAAGTGAATGAAGTCTAAGAATGAGATGATTATAGAACAGTAAATTCAACTGATCTACTTTGCACAGTTAGCAAGTCATTTTTACACAACTGTATCTCCCAGCTGCCCCTACAGCCACAGCCTGGGACCTCCAAAAATGAGACCTGTTATAATACATTCTTAAAAAGTAAGCTGCCTATTATGGCCAAGACAACTAAATGACCAGCAAGGATTCTTGTTCTGTTTCCCTAGCGTACAGGTGTTGATGGGAAGTGGCTCCCTAGCCAGCAATTACAATTCCCAGTCTACCTGGCATCTAGGTGGGCCGGTAAGACTGGGTTCTGGCCAGTGGACTGCTGCAGAAGTGATGTATATCTCTCCTAGCCTGACTCCCCCAAATCTCTGAGGCAGTTTCTTCCTCATTTGTTAGCAAGATATTGAGAGCCAGAAAGATGCAAGCAGACAGTGGAACCTCTGAAATCCTGAATCTTAACCAGAGCCCTCAGCCCAAAAACTAATCATCAGATGTATAAGAATTAAACATCTATTGCATTAAGAGCTAAGAATTCAGAGTTGATCTGTCACAGCAGTTAGGGTTATCTTAACTAACACACTTAAAGAATTAGTTTATGCATGACTTTGAATTCTGCTTTGAGTTCTGTGTTATTTCAAATTTGGCAGCATTTTTGTTTAATACTGGCTAGCAGATCTATGGAAATATAGGCCAGAAGAGTATGCACTCTGGTTGCTTAGCAACATCCAATAAACTGTCCACTCATTTAATAAATAACCACTTATTTGCATGTGCTTACTATGCGTCAATATATTGTAGGCACTGAGGACATAATAAATAACACAACAATGGTCCCTGCTTCTAGAGAGCTGACATTTTAGTGGCAGGGAGTTGGAGAAGAGGGGAAGAAAGACAATATCTATCCACACCAGTAGTCAGCAAACTACCTGTAAAGAAGCGGACAGTGAATGTTTTAGGCTCTGTGGGTCATAGAGTCTTTGTTGTAACTCCTCATCTCTGCTGCTGTTGTGCAGAAGCAGTCACAGACATTATCTAAACAAATGGGTGTGGCTGTGTTCCAAGGAAATTTTATTTATGGATACTGAAATTTTATTTTGTAAAATTTCACATATCATAAAATAGTCCTCTTTTGATTTGTTTCAACCATTTAAAAATGTAAAAACTATTACCTCATGGGTTATAAAAAAGAAGGCAGCAGGCTGCATTTGGTGTATAGGCTGAAGTTTGCCAACCCTGATCTAGATCAATAAACCAACAAGAATATATCAGAAGGGCTAAGCATTAAGAAAGAAATAGAATGGGATAATGGGATTGTGCCAGATGGGCGAGGGCCACTTTAGATAGCTGGGTCAGGGGCAGTCTCTCCAAAGTGACTTCATTTGAGCCAAGACCTGAACCACAGGGAGAGACAGTGCAGGAAACTGCAGTGATAGAGAACACCAGGCAAAGGGATAGAAAGATGTCAGGGTAGCTGCGAAGTGATGAGCTAGAGAAAAAGGAGTAAGAGCCCGTGCCAGAGGGAAGCGGCATCTAGGGTTCTGAAGGTCAAGGTGAGGGGTTATATTTACTCACAACAGGAAGCCAGTGGAAAGTTTTAAGCAGAGGAGAAATAGAATCTGATGCAAATTTGAACATTTTTGCCAGTTCTTGTGGTGGGAAATGGCTTTGTAGAAGAGTAAGGACGTAGACAGCAGGACTAGTGACAGGTCAGGAGGCTCCTGAATGTGTCCAGGCAGGTGTGGAGGTGGCCTGGGATCCAGGGCCAGCAGTTGAAATAGAGAGAGGTGGATGGGTTGGAGTGATGTCGTAGAGGATTTGGCATGTCCAAAGTTGGGTAGCAAGGATTTACAGAAAAACTTCGAAAGATCCTATGGAATGGAAAGGCTGTGAATTCTTTGGGACTGTAGGTTACTTTTGACATCAACAGGACTTTGTGTCACTTTAGTTTGCTTTCCTGCCCAGACTTTCCTCTGCAGTTACACAGAGGGTTAGAACCAGGGATAAGAAACTTGTGGCAGGGCAGGGGGACTCAAGTTAGGTTGCAATGAGAAGTAGTTGCTTGCAGTCAGATTAGAAGATATCCATAGGACCAATGACGATGGTAAAGATGGTTAAATTCACAGTGCTGGTCCTTTGATGAAAGGAGAATTTCCCCTACATTTCTCCCTTGGCAGCCATTTATCAGAATTTGTGATCTTACCTGAATTTGACGAGGTATTTTAGATCTCAGATAGAGATCTCTAAATCAGCACCCCTGGTGAACAAGATTTCCTGAGGATTTGGCTTTAACAAAGCCAATGACAATTCTGGGATCTGAAGCTGTGAAATGTATGATGGATGGATGCTTGGAAGTGTGCACATTTCAGTGGCATGTCAGATTGGCCCCAGATACCTGTAGGGCATGTTGGCACATCAGTGCCAAGGATATAGGCCAGAAGATCAGGAGAGTGTCCCCAAGGTCCCAAATCAAGAAGCAGCAGCTCCTCTTTATTACATATATCAGGTAAGGCCACGTAATGTTCATTGATACGAACACAAATAGGTCACTCTTGAATCTAAGAAATTACTTTGCTAGGAGGCTGATTGAGTAAAAGGCCTGAAGCCACAGATGTGGAGGAATTGATTTTCTCAAAGTCAGATTCCCTGTAAACAAAGGATGCTTGAGCCCACAGCCTAAGCAAGAATTTAGTCATTGGAAAGTAAGTTGAAAAACAGCCTCAGGATCTGAAAAATAAAGCACAGCCATTTGCTCATGGATTTTAAGGTTATTCTGTTATTTCTGTTTGGTGGTTTATCCATTCCATGGTCTTGTATAGCCTGATTCACTCAAACTCAAGGCTGACCAAAACAAACAAACAAACAAGCCAAAAATCCCTGTGGCCCAAAGAAGGAAGTTTAAACAAACAAAGCAAACATGCGCTGAATGATGTCCCCTACATGTCAGGTGCTATTTTCCTGAATCCCTCACTGTAAGTAGAGGGGGCAAGAGGCAGTTTCCTTTAATTCTGATAGCAACACTGTGAAGGTGAGGATATTATTCCTCTTTTGGAGGAGATGATATAACTGAGTTCCAGGGAGGCTAAATAACCTGTTCCAGGTCATGTGCCTAGTAAAGAGCAAAGCAGAGACTTAAATCCTGGCCTCTCTGCCTCCAAACCTAAGCTCATAACCCTTTTGCCTGTGTTTCTCATCAAACTACCTAGACCACCATGAGCCTCCTTGCTGGGGGAGCAGGTTTTTTAAAATGTGCACACTCCTGAGCCTCATCTCTGTTCTCTAAAAGCAGAGCGTCCAGCAGTTGGGACCCAGGAATCTATGCTTTTAATGACCTCTAGTGAGTAGAAAAATTCTATTTTTCTATTAGAAGAAATTTCTTTTTCTATTTTCTATTAGAAGAATTCTTCTATTCACTGAAGTTTGAGAACCACTAATCTTGCTACAGTAAGTGTAAGTCTTGAGGAGCTGAGGGGCCTCCCCACAGTCTCTGGTAAGTTGTAGGGTCAGCACAAAGTGCTGAGACTCCTGTTCCCAGGAGGAGTGATTGGGGGAGTTCATACCAATGGGCAGTTGGTCAGCTGAGGAAGGTCCCTAACCCCATTTGCACCAAGGAAGCTGGAGTCCAGCCAGGAGAGGGATGATATAACTGGAGGGGTGAGGCTGACGAAGATGTCACATGCATTAGTGTTCAAGGCATCAGTGCAGAGAGGAATTAGGGGTTGCACAGCCCAGCACCTCTCACTCATTTTAAAGACCCAGAGAAGTTAAGGCCACCTTTTTGGGTGATGACAGAGCCAGGGTAGTAGTCTCTGCCTTCTACTCATCCTTATCTCATCACCATTATATCTAGCCTACTGGTCACATGTAGAGAAGAATCTGGCTTTATTTTCAACCACTTCATTACCCTGCAGGGAAAAGAACTGGATAAACATCCATGTTTTAATTTTGACAATCACACAACTGCTCATATATTGTATACATGTGCCAATTTTGTCCACCAGAAAATAGCAATACTTTTTTCCCCCCTGAAGGCAATAGGCCATTCTGAGAATTCTGAGGGAAAGCCCAGGTCTATTCATGGTCAACAATTTTCTATGTAGGAGCAACTAGCTTGCCTGCTCAAGGCCTTACACAAAAGAACTACTTTTATGTTTTCATGTATACTGCAGGGGGTGACACCACCCCTTCTCTGCATCTGAAAGGAAGATGGTCTGGGAAGGAGGTCACATAACTGGTGTCCCTTCTAAGGGCAGCAAAATACTCTGAGCTCTCCATTCCCCACCACCAGTCATTGGAAATGTTCCAATTATGTCGCTTGAGCCACTCAGCTGTGGCAGTGGCTGCAGCAAGACGAATGTGGCCTGGAGGGTCATAGGGCCCAAATTAAGGTCCTCATTTATTCATATCTCACTCAAAGACCTTAGGCAGCTTTTTGGGCTGGCCTGCCTCAGTTAATCCATCTAGAAAAGGAGAACTATATGATGAAGCTGGTGTTCTTTACAACCACACCAAAGGACAAAATGCTTTGAAAAAGGTAAACAAGTCATCCCAGTGCTTTCAGACTTTAGTCACATGCCACCTCCTTGACATTGACCATACCTGTCAGTAACCACTCACACAGGTGACATTCACTGAGCCACGATCAGGTGCCAGTACATACATGATATGTCTCCATTTTATAGATGTGGAAATTGAGGATTTATAAGAGCTATGTAACCTAGTTGATGTCTTTTCCGGTGTGGTAGTCAGAAGAACAGGGGAAAACAGAAATGAACTCAGACTTGGATTATTTCTGGATGAGCATTGCTTGCAGTAGATTCCCCACAAGGTACACAGCCTGCTAATATCTTGATTTTAGCCCAGTGAGAACTAAGTAAGACTTGTGACCTATGATATATTTGTGTTGTTTCAGCCACTGTTTGAGGTAATTAGTTACAGCAGCCATAGGAAAATAGGAAAATAATACAGCCTTGGGGGAATGGGATGTGGTAAGATAAGACTATGGAGGGTGGGGTTCCAGACAAGAGAGAAAAGTATCTGGGTTTATGGGAAGTGGGGACAGAGAGCATAAGCAGAGCTGTCTGGTAGAACTTTCTGTGATGAGGGAAATGTTCTCCATCTGTGCTGTCTCCTTGGCTACTAACCACATGGGGCTCTTGAGCACTTACCACATGGCTAGTCCAACTGAGGGACCGATTTTTCAATTTTGATTAACTAAAAATTAAATTTAAATAGCTGTGCATGGCTAGTAGCAACTGTATTTGACATCACTGGTATAGACAGCATTAAGTTTGAGTGATTAGACCCAACTTTCAACGTGCCAGGCCCAGCACTTAATACTTCTGCACACATGAGGTCATTCAATCCTCTCAATGAGCCCATTGAGGTTGGCAGCTCCAATGGGGTTGGCATTATTTGAGGTCATTTAATCCTCTCAATGAGCCCCATTGGGGTTGGCATTATTTAAGTGATCCTCATTTACCAGAAGAGAAAATGAAGCACAAAGAACCTGAATAACTTGTCCAGAATCATGGACTGGTAAGTGGTGATGCCAGGATTGAGTTCCAGGATTCCAGAGCTAACACTCTGGTCCATGGCACTCTACTAACCTTCTACCATACTATGCCATGCCTCTCACCACTGCATCGTGCCACCATAAGGAATAAAGAGTATAATGGAGGCCATGGACAGAAAAATAGAGGCTGCCATGAGGCCTAAAAACAGAGACCATGGAAGGCTTCCCTAGAGAGTGACATTTACTCTCAGTGTTAAGGTGGTGAAGGAATTGGCTAAGAAAAAGAGGGGAATGCACACACATATTTTTCACTCCTTCCATAGGAGAAATGGAGTAGATGTGACCAAGTGTGGATCAGGAGAAAATGGCTTAACTTCATCAATAATCATCATTCTCAATTTCTTCAGAATCCCTCAGGGACAGCAGTAGCATTTCATGCACATCTATTACTTTATATTTTCAAAGTATTTTCCCATCCTTTGGATCTTCACTATTACCCTGCAATAAAGGTAGATATTTTTTTATCTCTATTTTGCAGATGGGTGAGTTAATTCACAGAGAACTAGCCCAAAGTCCCGGCTAGTTAGTGGCAGAACTGAGTCTAGAATCCTTGTTGCCTGAGTCTCTTCAAAGAGATTCAGTCCAGGAAAGATGGGCTCACAAAGCCCTGCACTCTGGCCCTCTCCTCCGCTCAGCTCTAACTTCCCTGTGGAATGGAAGCAAAGGTGGCCTTTACCTTTCGGATGCCATCATGCTTCATTTCAATCACATGAAGGGTGTAGTTGGTCCGGCGTCCCTTCTCATTAAACTGCACGTTTCCTGTCAAGCCTTCAAACCGCACCTGGAAAGGAAAGCCAAGTAGTGAACCATGAACTCAGAAGTCCCACTTCCATTTTGTTTACTTTTGCTGCTGAAGCAAAAATCCAGAACCTGAGAAGCTTACATAGGATGAGGTTTTGGAACAACACAGCTACTAAAAAACCTCGCTACTCCCTTGCCCATAGCAGACATTGCCATCAGAGCACAGTTCTATTTCTTACCAAACGGATTCATCCACAAAACCTTTTTCATCTGTTGCCTGAGGCAAACAGTAACAATGGATCAATGTAGATTCCGATAAGAAATCTCTGCACCATCCCTAAAAGAACACCCCTTATCATGACCATACTCTCAAAACACCCCCTTATCATGACCATACTCTCAGAACACCCCTTATCATGAGGTGGCACAGGCCGTCAGACATATGCCTTTAGTGGAGAAAGAGAAGGAGGTCTATAAAGGACAGAGAATAGTGTGTGCCATCCCTGGTGGGTCAGGAGAAGAAGCCAGCCTTATAATGCCTCAGGATGCCTGAATATGGTTTCTTAGTTCCCTTGTGAGGCTGGGGAATAAAATTTGTGGGAATCTGAAGACCTGGAACTGGGAGATCTGAATTTGACCCTAAGAAGCTCAGTGACCTTGGATGATTCACCTCTCTAAACCTCTGGTTTCCAAAATTCCAGGCCTATCTAGATGACACAGCAAATGAGAAAGTGCTGTGAAAATTTTAAAATACCCAAGGAGAACCCTCCATGTTAAGACCAGAGCATGCAGGGCTTTAAACAAGTCTCATCTGGTTTAAACAAAATTTCTCTATTCAATCACAAATATGCTGTATGGGATTTCTTTCCCACAAATGAGTTACATCAAACTTTCATGGCCTCATATCTTCAATATCATATAAAAGATCAAGTGGCCAACATGTGGGATTCAAGAGCTTTAGTCAAATCTGCTACTCTGGAGGTGACCAATAAATCTCACCCAAGTCCACCCTCCAGTTAAGGATGAGTCTAGCTATATGTCATGTGCTCAGGTACAAGAAAGCACATTCTCTAATGGTGACCCACCATGTGTTCTCAGATCAGTCTGGCTTAAGGCCAGTCAGGTGAGTGTCTACCTGTAACTCAATAGTAACCCGGCTCCGTAACCCGACACCATTTATTTCCCCCCTTCAAATAGCTTAAAGGGAAGACTTATAGGGTTTTATCTCTTTCTGACAGTGACCAGCTCCTGTGTCCTCAGAAGATTTAAGAATAGTTGGGGTGTGTGTGTATTTGAGAGAAGGAGTGGAGGAGTGAAAGAGAGAGAGACAAGGAGGGACAGAAGGAGTGAGGGAGACTGACTGCTCTGAGGATGACCCTCTCTCATCACCTTCTGGTGTGAAGTCTCAGTGGGGAGGTCATGACAGGCCCAGAGCGCTGAACAAATTATACAACAAGCTCTTCACTCTCTCAGATGAAATATGGAAAAATCCTTACTCTGGAAAAGTCTAGGCTGGCTTTGCTTTTCAGAGAGAAAACAAAGCATGTCCTCCTAGGAAGAATAAGAGGAAGGGAGCCATTTTAATCCATTTACAACTTTACCTTCTCACCTTCATTGTCTCTTGCCCATCTCTGGCTTTCCCATTGATTCGAGTTCTAAGTACTGGTTTATCTAACTCCTCTGGGAATACAGACTGAGACACATGTTCAGATGACCGATTTTCCCAAACAGAAGGAGGGGTGTCGTAAATGATGCAAATAGGCATCTGTCCTTTGGCCCTGGTCTCACATATCATAGCGATTATTAGTATGGCATTTTAGTATAAATTGTGTAATACTTCTATGACTCAGTTTCCTCATTTGTTTAATGGGAGCAGTTAAGAGTCAATTATGCCTTAAGGTTGTTTTAAGGATTAAATGAGATATTTTATGATCGATGCTGGCCTCATGGTGAGTATTCAACAAAGGCCAGCTGTTATTTTTATTGTTAGTAATAGTGTCGATAATAACTACCACTATTTGCCAAGTGTTTCATGTTTATAAAGCACTCTCATGCATATTCATCTCCATATACAGGAACCCCTAAGGTATGCCATTTAGAGAAGATCTTCCCTTACGTGGGAGAAACCAAATCTCTGGCAGGTAAACTGATTTGCTCTAGACTTAAGACTTCTCAATGTCAAAGGCTGGCCTAAAATCCAGGGCTTCTGATATATTCCAGTATCTTCACTGATAATGCCAAGTGACCTCTCAAACAGGGGACAATGCTACCTTGCTAGGCTATGAGTGGGTGACACAGAAATATGCACAGCAGGATGGTCTACATGCCTACTACTGCCACCCACTGTTGCTGGGCATATCCCCCACCATGCTTTGTTAATGCCTAACTATGAGGCCATGGCCGTGGGCAGGTCACCGAGCCTCTCTCTGTTCTTGGTTTCCTCCTCAAAGAATGGACATGCTTCGTGTATTGCCTGGGACATGAACATTCCATGTGAAGTGTACATTATTTGAATGGTGAGGATGATGAGGATGGCTACTACGACAACTCTGGGGTAGCAGGGTAGGTAAGGTATGGAAGAGTAAGATGACTTTAGCATTGAAGCCTTGAGTCTGCTAAATTGTTATTTCAGAGTAGGGGACTCCCTCAGCACAAATGAAGATCTCGTCACTGTCATTTTTTCAAGACTTTTTTGATTTCCAAAAAAATCATTAGCAAAATTTTAGGTCTCCTACCTGGAGGGACTTGCAATGTCACATGTTTTCATAGGAAGATGTTTATTTTTTTTCCCCATAGGAAGATGTTTATTTGACGTTCACAGAAACCCATTAAGGAGCAAGAATAGCAGTTATTTTGCCCATTTTATAGATAGGATTATTGAGACTTAGAGCTTATGGCACTTGGGTTCAGAATTCACAGTGAGTCATGAGAGGTCTGGGGCAGCTGTCAGCTCTTACTCTCTAGTTGGAGAAGCCAAGACTTACACATACTTAAATAAATCGGAAAGGAGATGTCCCAGAATCACCCTTCTATGATGGCAGAGCAAGGAGAGGTCAAGAGAATGGCTCAGCCCCAAACCATTTATGTGGACAGTGTGGACTCATAGTCAGAAGCAGCAGCTTCTCAGAAACATCCACTCTGGGCAAATCAGGAAACTGCTGTCCTGTCCATCAGGGCTGAATTTCTTGGCCCTCATCCTTACCATCACCCATCTGAGGAAGACTGGGGTCAGACTGAGTTTACTCTTAGTTCTTGTTTCCTGGAACTCCTGTTGCCATCCTGGCTCCTGCCAGCTCCCTCTGTGAAAAATAGAGGATTAGCTGTGGTTTCCTGCAAATGGTATTGTGTGCCAGCTCAGAGTCGGCCACCAATGAGATGCTAAAGCACAACTTTTCTTTCCTGCTTTGTACAGGAGAGTGCCGGGTGGTGTTTCCACTATTTGAGGCATCAACACTGCAGCCTTCTCCACCTCCTATTCCTGGGGGAGGCAGAAGAGATGCTCCAGACCCAGGGCTTCTGTAACCTCTTTGTGGCTGCCTTCAGGTGGATCCATCCTCATGGTCCTTCCTCCTGAGGGCCTGCTGGTTATGGGAGGTCAGGGCCTGTGGACTAGGTCCCCAGTGGACCGCATTCTGTTTATTGTGGCTAGGGCAGGTCTCAGGACTCTTTTGAGTTCCTACTTTCCCATGTACACAATGGGAAGAATAACTTGGCTTTAACCATCTCATTTAGTTGCCTCAATATTCAAAGAACCTTATTCTTTCTCTTTCTTTTTTCTTTCTTTCTTTTTTTTTTAATTTTTATTTATTTATGATAGTCACACAGAGAGAGAGAGAGAGGCAGAGACACAGGCAGAGGGAGAAGCAGGCACCATGCACCGGGAGCCCTACGTGGGATTCGATCCCGGGTCTCCAGGATCGCGCCCTGGGCCAAAGGCAGGCGCCAAACCGCTGCGCCACCCAGGGATCCCTTCTTTCTTTCTTTTGTTCATTCTTTCATTCATTCTTCTTTTTCTTTCTCTCTTTCTTTCTTTTCTTTTTCTTTTCTTTCTTTCCTTCCTTCCTTCCTTCCTTCCTTCCTTCCTTCCTTCCTTCCTTCCTTTCTTTCTTTTTCTTTTAACTTTTGAACCTTGTGACAAGCCAATGAGGCAGGCAGTATTAAGAGGATGATGTACATTTAGGAGCTGAAGAAATCAATACCAGAAAAGTTAAGGAGTTAGTCCAAGATATTTGAGCTAGGGCTTGGTGGAGCCATGATGAGAATGCAACTTTTCTCCTCCTAACTCCCTAACAGCTGAACATGATGCCCACAAGCCCTCGCTTGTACCCTGACTCTAGTCTCCTGCTGGATATCATTTACATCTCTATCCACACCCTCCAAAACCCTATTCACTCTTTGTTTGAATTTATCCTTCCTTTAAAGCTTTCATGACTATCCATCTCAATTGGCTTGAGACAGTTCCAATCCACATCTCTTATTCTGGATAAATTGATGATAGCTTTCTCTTTAATTCGTAAGTGTCCCAGTTTGGACGCTGAATTGTATGGTCACTTTATTTATTTATTTATTTATTTATTTATTTATTTATTTATTTATATTTTATTTATTCATGAGAGACACACACACACACACACAGAGGCAGAGACCCAGGCAGAGGGAGAAGCAGGATGCAGGGAGCCCATGCGGGACTTGATTCCAGGACTACAGGATCACACCCTGGGCTGAAGGCAGACACACCAAACCATTGAGCCACGCAGGTGGCCCTGATCACTTTATTTAAAGCCTCAGTCCCATTCTTATAGGAAGCCTTGTTGATGTCCACATTCCCCAGTCATGGCATTCTGCTGTGAACATCCATAGGATTAAGAGCTTGGCTATTTTATTTATACCTTAATCCATACCTTTTTAGCTAGTGTTTCTTGAGTTTGTCTTTGATTCAAAAGTATGTCTTGCATCCTAAAAGGCAGGAACTATGTCTTACACCCCTATTGCTCACACCACTTCAGATCTCACTTAGCAAAATGCTGGGGATACCTTCCTTTTGATATGTTTGATTACTGCCTGACAGATTGCAAACACGAAAACTAAGAGGTTTGATTATTATTTGGGGAAGGTATTCTTCACCTGAAGTCCTAGGATGGGCTTCCAGGAGTATATATGGTCTCTTGACTCCTGGTCATTCAAAAATATATGTATCTACATGTGTGCATTTTTCTAGGAAAAGCAGTCCAGAGCTTTTAGAAATCATATCTTTGATGAGCCTATGATGTCCAAATGCTAAGAGCCTGACTTGGGGAGCTGCATCTTTTCTGCCAGCCAGAAGCAGACTTATGGGCACCCTCGTGTCTACTCCTTCCTGGAGTACTGGGAGCTTCCAGGACATGGGCTCATTACTATTCTGAACGGCTCCCTGGATGTCAGGCAAGCAGTAGGCAGGCGACTGATGATCTTCCCTCTGTTCCTGGGGAAATTACTGGAGGATGAGGGGGATAAGGGAGTGCACAGACACTATCCAAGGTCATGTGCTACTGCTAGCTGGGCCATAGCCCTGTGTCTCCTCTGCTGGGCTGGACCTCTGAGACTTCAGAGCAGTTACATATACAGAGTGAAGTAGCAAGTAGAGTTGTGTTGGAGTTCCAATTTTACTGTTTCACCACTAACCAGCTATATAATTTTGGAAAATTAAAAAAATACCTCTGAGGCTCAGTGTCTCCAATTATAAAGCACAATTAATAAAACTAGCTACCTCAGAGTATTATATTGAGGATTTAATGAGATCAAACATGTAAAATATGTTCAGAACCTCATATACATAGGAAGCCCTTAACATACTGGAGCTGGCAAGTACTGTTATTTTTAGAATAATGGGCTTATTCCTTCAGGCCTAACTCACATACATCCTAGTGTTAACACAAGCTGAACACTACAGGTCTCTTCCCAGTGTGTGACCTGAAGGCCAGTGGTTAGGGCAGCAGAGACTTGAGCCCTCAACCACAGGTTCCACGGACTGAGCGTCAGTAGGATTTGCCTAGCCGGTGGTGGGCACACAGTGGCTCCCTAGTGGCATGACTATTTTAAGAATTGGGTCTAGAAGGTGAAATGTCTGGACAGTGGCCATGACTATGTGGAAGGCCCTGGAGCTCAATATGTATAAGCAAAGGCACAGGGGGCCACAGGACAGGCCTGAGGCAGTAGAGGAACCTGGGACAGGATGGGAGTTCCTCCAGCCTCTACTGCTAAGCTGTTGTGTGATCCTGGATGAGTTACTGCCCACTCTGCATTAGCTGCCTCATCTATAAAGCAAGGGGATATGGAGTCAGTAATCTCTAAGATCTCATTCATCAATAAATTCTTGTGATTGTAGATTCTTAACAAAGATTGAAAAAGGAATCTATTTGAATAGCTGATTTATGATCAGAATGTTGGGGTTTCATGTTTATGGCTAGTTCTCCACGGTACATGCAAACCCCAATAGAAGCTAAAGAGAGTTTCCTGCAGGTAGGTCTTGCCTTATCTTATCTCCAGTGCTTGGCTCCAGGCCAGAATACACAATAGGCTTTCAGTGAGCAGCTGACTGACTACCAGGGAGGTAGACACATGTCTTGACTCAAAGACAATATAAAAGAGGTCATATTCTTTTAATTAAGGCACTTGCCACCTTCCAAACCCCACTGAAGACAGAGCAGAAGAATGAGTATACTTGACAACCAGAAAGATGTAGGTTAGACAATAAAAGAGAAAAAGATGCTTAGAATGTTTGGAGCCGTTGAAACCTGGGAGTGGTCTCTCCATCTTCCTCATTGTTATGGATAGTGTGTGTAAGAAATCTGAATGACTATTTCATTCATTCATTTCAAGGTCACTGAGAGAGCCAAGGGCCCAGCTGGACTTGGACCCCAGCTTTCCTGCTTCCTGATTCAGAACCCTTCTTGTCACCCACATAGCCTCCCAGGCTTTGTCACTGTCATGGTGGTGTCAGAATATCCTTTTGACAGGGATGTCATTAAGATGGGAGAGGCAAAGGAGTTGGAAGGGTGGTGAAGCTGAGGGCAAGTCCCTGGGACCTTCTGAAACCAGTCTCACATCGCAAACAGAATCTGTCTTGACTGTGGAGTCTGGAAGAGCATTTTAAATAAGCCAGAAGGTGGATGCTGCATCTTTGTCCATCCTTCAGAAGTTGCCCAATGTCTGCTATGCTGCCCAATGAAGGGGGCCACCCTGCATGGAGATGGGGGAGGACAGAAAGGGCTGCTGGTGTGTTGTAGTCACAAAACTGCTGCCAAAGGACAGAACTACATATTCTCTTCCATGTAAAGGCACTACATCCAAGCAGAGGAACAGCTGGTGATGTTCCTTTCTCGTCTCTTTCTCCAGGTTGTGAAAATTGCTAGAGCTGCACACGTGTGGTTGGAAAACAAATGGGGATGGTTGTACATTTTGCTCTATATTTCTCTCTCATTCAGAAATGCTCATCTCCTCCCCTGGGAGCCCAAATTCACTCTCTGTTGAATGTAGTCTTAAAAATAAAACCAGTCTTATCCAGGCAAGTCCATTGGGTGGGGTAGAGGGTAGGTCATGAGTGGAATCTTCATCTAAATATTTTTCTGTTGCTGGCTTGCCACTGTGCATGATACTATGACATTCCTTTGAGTTGACACTACCCTCTTTGCCCAGTCCCCTCTGGAAATACAGCCTTTTTTATCAGGAGGCATCAAAGGCATCATATGGTTCTATCAATCCATCTGTAGTACAAGAATCACAGGCTGGACTCCAGGTGTTTCTAGAGACTTCAAGAGACTTCAGGAGCTCTGGAAGTGATAAAACTGAGGGCGAGCTCCCAGAAGCTTCCAAACCAGGAATGTTAAATACACGCCCACATGTACCACTGTCTCATCCTTCTTGCAAGCAGACATATCGCTAATTGAATATTTATACTCTTCTCTGTTGAATCTAGATTCAGCCTAAGAATCCTTTGCATAGCCAATTGATCGTAATAGGCATGACCATTTTCTATCCCTGTTTTTAAACTATTCAGTGCAAACAAAATTGATGATTGCGATGCTGAGAAGCCAGAAAATAGGATAATAAGTACTGAGAAACATTTTCAGGGTCCCCTCATGAAATGTGCCCAGAGAGCAAAGGTAATGAAAACATACAGAAAATCAGGGTAAGAGTGGAGAATCTCCAGGAGACTGTTATAAAGGCTCAGTTTCAACTCTCTGTATTTCAAGTCCCCTCTCCAACTACAATCACCAGCTTCCCCTTTCAGTATAACCCTTAAGCAGAAAATACAGATTTTACACTATCAGAAATTTCTACTATTTTTTTAAAAAGATTTATTTATTTATTTTAGACAGACAGAGAAAGAGAAAGAGAGAGAGAGAGAGAGAATATTGAAGCAGGCTCCCCTTGAGTGGAGCAGATGCTGAGCTTAATCCCAGGACCCTGAGATCATGACCTGAGCCAAAATCAAGAGTTGGATGCTTAAACAAATGAGCCACCCAGGTGCCCCAGGAAATCCATTCTATTTTTAAAAAAATTTCTACATGAGCCTCCATGTATGCCAAGAGCCACAAACACAATGGAGAGCTTGTCCAAACTTTAGGCATGTTCTATCTACCTTTTCTTTTAAACAGCTACATCCCACCTGAAAGCAATGCTGAAATCCCCTACAAGGCTCCCATGAGAAGGGGCAGCCACTGCTGGCCTCACCTGCTGCAGAGCTCTCTGGATGTCGATCCCCTGGCCCCACGGCACAGCTGGGTTAGCCAGGCAGTCCCCAGCATTCCCTCGGCGGGATATATCAATTCTCTGCCTCCGCAGGCTCTGAAAAGCCTCAGCCATCACCTTCACCCCATCGTAGGTGAGCGCAGAGGTGTACTGGTGGGAGGAATGGAGACAGTTAGGTGTCAGAGAGAGCTGACAGGGAGGCAGGTGGGAACTCTGTCTGGGAATGTGCTTCCTGGGGATGAGAATGCCAGCAGTGGGACAGGCATGGGGACACAGAGGCACAGGTGAACCAGAAAGTGATTGTGCCTTAGATGGGGGCTGCTGCTCCTCATTAGCCCATGTTGCCCTCCTGAATTGTGAGTTCCATGTTGCCAGTTGTGACTTTCAAAGGGAAGCCAGAATTCTAGATTTTTGCGTGCAATCTTAAAACGTGGGTTCAACTGGAAAAAGAATGCATGGATTAAATACAGCACATCTACAGCTGTGATACAGTTTATGGAAAACTAATTGGTTTTCTCTGTGTTTCAGTCACCAGTTGGGAGCCAAGAAGAACTATTTACTCCATTATCCCTTGTGAGAGTAAAAGGAAAAAAAAATCCAAGAAGGGTAAACTCTTAATTATTTTCACATGTGCGTCACAAGTGGCAAATTTACATTCTGCACACTTTCCCCTTATGCTTATTCATGATAACTCTCTGTTTTTTTTTCCCTCTTGCCTAAGAGGGGGATAAAATATTGATGAAACAAAGGAGGATAACAATCCAGGTCAACATTTTCTGGCTTTGGAAATCATGTCTATCTTCATTAATGTGTCCCCAATCCTAGCTTGTTGTCTGGCACGTTTAAAGTTTACAATAGAGAGTTGTAGAATGAATGTATGAGGTTTTTTCCTGTTTTTGACTACAATTCTTTCACTTAAAAAATATATAGAGAGATATTACATTAGATTATTTTTATAATCTCCAAACTTTTAGAAGTTGGATGGGGTATTCACATATTAACTGGTATGTGGTTTGTTCGTTGTTTTAAAGCACATGTGTGATTTTGTTTAGACTTATATTGAAATCTTCATTTTAAGTTATTTTAATTCCAGTTAACATACAATGTAATATTAGTTTCAGGTGTACAATATAGTGATTTGGCACTTTCACCACCCTGTGCTCATCACAAGTGCTCTCCTTAATCCCCATCACCTGTTTCATCCACCACCACCCCCAGCACCCCAGTTGCTATCAGTTTGTTCTTTATTTTATTTTTTTAAAAGATTTTATTTATATATTTATTCATGAGAGACATAGAGAGAGAGAGAGAGGCAGAGACACAGGCAGAGGGAGAAGCAGGCTCCATGCAGGGAGCCTGACGTGGGACTTGATCCTGGGTCTCCAGGATCACGCCCTGGGCGGAAGTCGGCACTAAACCGCTGAGCCACCCGGGCTGCCCCAGTTTGTTCTTTATACTTAAGAATCTGTTTCTTGATTTCCCTCTCTCTCTCTTTTTCCCCTTTGCTCTTAACAAATGAGTGAAATTATATGGTAAATAAATCTTCAGTTTTTGAATTGCTAAATCAGTTTAAGCAAGAGTGGGATGAGAAGCATCTCAGTTAAATGGCATGCCATTCACAAAAAGAAACTGACCAAGTGGCAAGAGAACGTTGCCAACGATTCCCTGTTTGCTCCAGCTAAATAAATTTGGCCTCAGAATCCTCAACACAGTGTTCCATGCAGCCTCTGTCAAGCTATTGGGTCTAACATGGGAAAGAAATGACCTGCTATCCTTGTTCTAAACCACTACCAAATAGCAAACAAAATAGATTTTGTCTGTAGGATTTAGAGCTTCATGGCTGGAGAATGAGAGAGAGATGGTCTGCATAACTGGGAGTTCACACTCTGAAGCAGAGATGAGCTGGATATTGCTTAGATTTCTCTGATTTTTAGCTGGGTACGTTGCAGACCAGATAAAGGACTAGTTTCCTGAACAACTCAAGAAGGCTCCATCCACAAAAAATGAATGCAAACAGTATCCCACCTGGAGCTGTGCAACATGAAGGCCCTGCCCAGAATAGAGACACCATTTTCCAGCTTCCCCTTAGAGCTAGCTAGGGCTAGGTTTCTAAGATGTGGTCAATAGCAAGTGAGTAGGAGATCTGTATGGGAGATCTTTATAGGAGAACTATAAAGAACTGAAAGGAGTTCTTAAAAAAGAAGCAATTGTGTTTTTTATTTTCCTTTTTACTTTCCTACTGGGTAGAATAGTGAGTTAATTGCTGGAGCTTCAGCAGCCATTTTGGCCTATAAGGTAGCAGCCATATGTGGAGGATAGCAGAACAAGAAGATACAAAAAGCTTGAGTGTTTGACAACTGTGGAGCCATTATACAAGCCCCAGATTGCTGACTTCTGAATTTTGTTTATACAAGAGAAAAACAACATCTTTGTTTAAACCATTGTCATTCTGGATTGTCCAACCTTTACAACATACCCTTAATTCTTATGTATATATTCTTCTTAGCTTGTTCCTTTTAGAAAGTCTATCCTTTCCTAAAGTCTAACACTGCCCAGAAATCTGGGACAGGGAAAGGGACCAGGTTGGTACTTTGCTGTCTGCTGCCCATCCCCTCACCTTAGGTCTCTTCCAGTCCACTCGGGTGTGGTCTCGAGCATCACTGTTCTTCCACTGCTGCATGATCTTGGCTGGGATGGTGTCTGTGTAGTTCACCAACTGGAAACCTGTCACATTTGCTCCACTCTCCTTGAATTTGTTTAAGTCAATATCCATGAAACCCTGTGCAGGGAGGAGGGGAAAGAAGTCAGAACATGCTGCCTGTATAAATCAATTTAATCATGTTAGAGGATCACAGGATTTTCCACTGTGTTCCATAAGGTGAAACTGGATGAATGGAGAGACATTTGTACTTCCCTTCCTCCTGAAGGTTATCACTTAATTTGTACACTGTTAGCAGCACAGTGGTTAAGAGCACTTGCTCAGAAGCCAGCCTTACCTGGGTTGAAGTGCTGGCTCTGCACAGTCATTAGTTAAACTACCTTGGACTAAGTTGCCTGATGGTTTCTTGTCTAAATAACAAAGGTTAGGAAGTTGGGGAGAAAAAGTAATGTGATGATGCATGTCAGGTCTGTGGTGTAGACTGAATGGCTGGGATACCACAAATGATACCACAAATATGGAACAGAATAGACACATAAGGAGGGAAGGGCCTACTCTACCACCCACATTCCCCACCATTTTGAGAGAAGAATCTGAAGTCCATCAGGAGCAAGCTCCTGTGGGCTCCCAAAGATCACCAGCGAGTCTGTGGAAGAGGTGGGATTCTGATCTGGATTCTGACCATCGCTCACTCCATGCTCTTTCCTGTACCACAGACTAGCTTTTCTCTACCCAGTGCGGCCTGATTAATTCTAACCTCCATAAAGGATTCTTTACCAGGAGTAAATCTTTCCTCCCTATTTGGTGAAGTTCATTCAAATTCAGGAGGCCTTTAACTTCTAAAGGAAACCTGATATTTGTATAATATATTCCATAGTGCACAGTACTTTCATATCTATGTTTCACTTTATGACTTCATAAGGTAGAAATTATATGTCTATTTTCCATATAAAGAAACTGAGACAAAGTGGGAGAATTGATGACAACGTCATCCAGTGAGTCAGTGGCAGAGCATAGACCAGAACTAAAGTATTCTGAAGGTCTTTACTCATCATTTAACAAACATTTTTGAGAAACTCTAGTGCACTATTCTAATAGTGTATAAAAGTTCCTTCTCTTGTGAAGCTTACATTCTAGTCAATAAACATTATGTAGCATAGTATATACAATGAAATCCTATATACCATCCAAGTCTCTTAATTTCTCATTGACTTATCTAGTTCCTTGTTTAAAAGATCTAGTCCTAAACAACTCTGACTCAAAGATCCTCCCCCAAATCCCCACAAGTGCCTCTAAAATTTTGATTATTATTTATATTTTATAAGTAAGCCAAGCTCAGTTCTACTCAGAGCCTATGTCCTAGCTCTTCTCTCTGCCTCAAAATGTTCTTTCTCTGGCTGGATCCTTTCTGTCTTTAGGATCTCAGCCAAAATGCAGTCTCTTCAGAGAGCTCTTTCCTGGCCTCTTATCTAAAGATCCAATTCCCACCCTGTGGTAGATGCTGTCAATAAGTACTCTGCTCATTTACACTTCCCTTTATACATTGATATTTCATTTTTAAAAGACTTTATTTTTGAGAGAAAGAGGGAGAGAGAGAGACAGAGACAGAGACAGAGATGACAAGTAGGGAGGTGGGGCAGAGGGAGAAGGAGAAGGGGAAGCAAGACTCCATGCTGAGCAGGGAGCCTGATGTAGGACTTGATCCTAGGACCCTGAAATCATGATTTGAGCTGAAGCTGATGTGTAGCCCACTAAGCCATGCAGGTGCCCCTGCTATTTCACTTTTTATACTAACTACAAGTACCTATTACTTCAACTCTGTGGGAATTAATACACCCAAGAGCAGCATCCAACCAATGACAAATGGAAAGCTAGTAGATTAATACTCCCGGATCTTTTCCCCAGCAGTGGGGGATGGGTGGAGGAGAGGACAACCCTCAGGCCCATTCTACATTAATGTCTAGAGCTTCCTTTAAGGGATTAGGCTCCTGCAGGAGTATGTGTCTTGATTGTGCACCTTTATGGGATGCTGGCCTGTCCCTTCCTAACTTCCCAGATTCCCTAATTGGTACCCAAAGAAACCACTTGTTCTTGAATCCTTGTCTTTTTTTTTTAATAATAAATTTATTTTTTATTGGTGTTCAATTTGCCAACATACAGAATAACACCCAGTGCTCATCCTGTCAAGTGCCCCCCTCAGTGCCCATCACCCATTCACCCCCACCCCCCGCCCTCCTCCCCTTCCACCACCCCTAGTTCATTTCCCAGGGTTAGGAATCTTCATGTTCTGTCTCCCTTTCTGATATTTCCTACCCATTTCTTCTCCCTTCCCTTCTATTCCCTTTCACTATTATTTATTTGAATCCTTGTCTTAAGTCCTACTTCTAGAAGACACCAATAAGTCATCCCACCACCCAGTCCAGCCAGTTCCTTCTTAGTGTCCTGTTTTAGTTTCTCCAGGGTGTTTTTCCCTATTTGAAAAAAGATCTCTTTTACTCATTTGATCCCTTGTCTTCCTTTTCCCATTGGAGTATTGGCTCCATGAGGACAGGGAGCTTTTCTCTTTTGTTCATTGATATGCCCTGAAGCCTGGCATCTAGAGCAATGTCTGGTATACAGCAGATGCTCAATATATATTTGCTGCATGAGTGAATAAAAGTCAGAGACTTCCTCAAGCAAGAATGCTAATTAGGCAAGGGAAATATGATAAGCAGACAGCAAATGTCAGTGGATGAATTTAATTGGTTGGAAAGAGAAGCTCAGGTTAACTTTTCCCATAGCCACAGTTTATAGACTTTCACAGAGGTTTACTGATTTGCACAACAGTCTAGCAAGTTGTTAGTACAGATAGAAATAAGGATATATACTTGAAGACATTGTACCACGTAGGAGATATTCCATCACTGGTTAAAAGCTAATGCACAGTTGAGAAATTTCTCATCATTTTTAGAGAACTTTAAAAAGAACATCTTGTTCATAAACTAACTATTGAGAGAATCAAATGGAAATTATCTCCTTCAGTCATCTTCTGTCACTCGAAATCTATTAGCCAGCTCCTGGGCATTTTGCACTAAATGCCCCCATCTTGAACATAATGGGGGCCACAGTAAACGGCAGAGTTTATTTGAACATAAATGTCACTCGCTCCCATCATCAGAATGTCTGACTACAAGGTTAATGGAGCCAAACCTTGGTTATGTCTAATCAAACTTATGGGACCCTCTAATGGAACTCCTTGTGCTCCCCTGGGAAGGACTGGGCAGAGGATGATAAACTCCTATCTGTGATGTCAGGTAAAAAAAAAAAAAACATTAGGGAATGACTTGAGGTCAACGTACATTCATCTAATAGCTGGCATTTTCCCTCCCATGTAAGATCTCTTGCTGGAATGGTCATCTTGAATCTCTATTATGTACTTAATCACTAGGAAATGAGTCTTTTATAGTGACTATGTTTGATTTTTCCATAATGCAAGAAAATGGACTCTGCCAGTATAGACAAATGCTCTTGACTAAGAAGGAGAAATAAATGCATTAACTGTTTGCCTACTACTTAACTGGAAAGTCCAACTCATTCTATTTCCTGAGAATGCTTATAGAACAAGGTTCAAGGTTTAACAAAATAATTTTCTAATTTTCTTTGCCATTTTATTTAAAAAAACCCAATAACTTTGGGTAATGTTTGATATTTAGAATATTTTTCTTACTCTGCTTAATCTGTGATATTAGTTATAGGTGTAAGGATGTAACATTGGTAATTATATTTTATTAAGGGTTTAAACTATGAAGTTTAATAGTCACCATTCTATTTGAGCCATTTTGTCCATTTTATAACATGCCCCCAAACACTGGGTCCATTGCTCTGTACACTGTACTATTGAATACAAATGAAATCAATGCACAAGATGCTTCAAGTTATTTGGTATAACAAACCAGGTCTTCTAAACCCAGGCTCCTTCCAACTGTCCCTGCAGAGCTGTACCAGCTGCTGCTCTTCAGAGGGTGACTCTGTTTCTCATCTAAAATAATGTTTTGAGGCACCTGGGTGGCTCATTCAGTTAAGCATCTGCCTTTGGGTCAGGTCATGATATCAGGGTCCTGGGATTGAGCATTGCGTCAGGCTCTCTGCTCAGCAGGGAGTCTGCTTGTCCCTCTTGCTCTGCTCTTCCTCCCTGCTCATGCTCTCTCTTGCTCTCTCTCTCTCTCTCCCTCAAATAAATATATACAATCTTAAAAAAATAAATTACACGTTGTGACAAGTGAGCTCTTGGAGCTGTTATGTCCCTATGCTCCTGTGTGCTGTTTTGACACCTCTATGGCCCTTCATACTGTCCCACGTGTGTCCGATGAATGTGTGACATAAGATGAATACTCTGCCTCCTGTCTTCATTCAAGCATAGATGACCTGGCTGGTGTACTGCAGGCTCTCAGAATAGAGGTCCTCAACCTGAGGGATATATCAGAATAACTTCAAGAGCTTTATAGTCATCTCTAAGGATTTTCATTCAGTAACTCTGGAGAGGAAACTGGACACCTGTATTTTTAAAATTTTTTAAAAGATTTTATTTATTTGAGACAGCAAGAGCACACACACAAGCACAGAGGGAGTGAGGGAGCAGACTCCCTGCTGAGCAGAGAGCCCTATTTGGGGCTGGATCCTAGGGCCCTGAGATCATGACCTGAGCTGAAGGCAGATACTTAACTGACTAAACCCAGGTACCCTTAGACACCTGTATTTTTATAAAATGCTAATGCTAACAAAAAATCAAAGTTCAATGTATTAAAATTATAAAGATACTCATTAGAATAATTCCAAATGATAGCACAAATAACAAACATTGAGGAATAGGTGTGCAGGATAGTATAAGATGATTGATCATCTTTCTAATGGGAGAGTCACAGATAGGATTAAAATTGATTAAGGAAGAGAAAGAGACACATTCTGTATATTATGTAGAAATGTGGAGGAAACCACCAGAATCACCAAACACAGAAAAGGCTTAAGATAGTTATTTTTAATAAGTATGAGATTGAAGAGAACAGGCATTTGCTTTTTATTTTATACCCTTCTGTAATATTTTTTCTATTTCACTATATGAATATAGTTCCTTTTTATACTATGAAAAAATAAAAATAGCTTCTCCAAATAATTCTGATGTACTTTGATGGTTAGGAATCATCTGTCAGTGGAGGAAGGAGTGGCTGTGGCAGAACAAGGAAGATAAGTTGTCTCATTTATTGAAACTTTGTTATGGTGTGTTAAGGGAGCCTTGCTTACTTTGTTATCTCCTGGGTTGGAGATAAAGAATACTGGCACAGTTAACTGCTCCACTGAAACATAGCTTCAGAAGAATTGCTCATAAGAATAACAAAAACAGGAATAATGGCTGAAGTTCTACTTCATATGCATTACATAACTTCATCTCAACAACCTTCTGAGAGTGATAAGTTTACTGTCATTTAAAAATGAAAAATGAAATAATTAGTCAACAGTCACCCTTAGATTTATTTTAAACATTTCCCAAGTTCTTATCCTGAGCCAGGCATTCTGTTAAATGCTTTATATAGATAATCTTATTTTATCCCCCAAACAACCCTGAAAGGTGAATATGCACAGTAGGCACCAGATGCTTATTTGCATAAATGAGTTGAGTGAGTATCCATCCCAATTTTATGTTGAAGAGCTGTGGTTCAGAGACTTTTGGAAACTCTCTTGAGATCACACAGCAAGCAAGAATTCAGACCATAGTCCAATCATAAAATCTGTCTTCTTTGTCAATATGTTACATTTCCTTCCAGGTAGAGGAACACATGAACTTAGCTTTAGAATGGAGCTGCCAGACTGTCCAAAGAGGGACAAAGAAACTATGACAGTGTGGATGACATAGCTAATAGCCCTGAATAAATGATTCACCTTGCTGAAGAGAGGCCTTCTAGTACAGCTTTCTAGCTTTTTTTTTTTTTAAAGATTTTATTTATTTATTAATGAGAAGCAGAGAGAGAGAGAGAGAGAGAGAGAGAGGGGGGCAGAGACAGGCAGAGGGAGAAGCAGGCTCCATGCAGGGAGCCCGACGTGGGACTCGATCCTGGGACTCCAGGATCATGCCCTGGGCTGATGGGCAGTGCTAAGCCGCTGAGCCACCCGGGGTTGCCCTACAGCTTTCTATCTTAAAGGAGTATTTGTGGTTGAACATCCTAGGTTTCTTTCCTTGACACTAATCTCTGAAGATTGGCTAGATGTTTCTCAAGCCCCTGATTTATCTAAAGTCTATTAGTGCCCACCTACCCTACATCCAAACCCAGGGGGTCGGCAAATATTTTCTGTAAAGGGCCAGATTGTGAATATTTTCGGCTTTGCAGGCCATATGGCTTCTGCTGTAATTATTCAACTCTGCCATTATAGCATGAAAGCAGCCATAGACAATAGTAAATGAATGAGCATGGCTGTGTCCCAACAAAATTTATTTATGGACACTGAAATTTGAATTTCATATGATTTTCACAAGTCATGAAATATCATTCTTTTCATTTTTTCCAATAATTTAAAACTGTAAAAACCATTCTTAGCTCATGAGCCAAACAAAATGAGGTGACAGCTGGAACTGACCCTTAGACCACAGTTTACTGACACCTGATACAAAGATGTTGGAGATCAGACCAAATCCCTCATTGTACATATGGGGAAAGTGAGCTCCAGAGAGGACACTAGAGGCCTAAGGCCATATAGCTAGTTAGGGGATTAGCTGGGGTTACAACCTGACTCCCTTATATGTCATTGCAGGAGCAGTGCAATGCTGACCAGCTATTGGAATAGAATGGGAGTAAAAGTGCTTAATTAAGTAGTTAACATAGACATTCCTTCTAACGTCAATTATAATTTTCAAAGGATTAGAATGAAAAGCCATTTCAAATAATTATGATATCCTAAAGAGATGTTTAACACTATAACTACATTGGATATGCTTTCATGTAGCTGTGAAGATTTAGAAAATGCTTTCAGGATCATGAAGAGGCTCTGGGCTATCATTATGACTATTAATTATCACGTGTGGCTGGAAACAAAAGAACTGATTATACACACTTATTGGTTACTTAACCTCTCCAAGGCTCAGTTCTCTGGTCTTCAAAATGCAAATATAATAGCACCTACAGCATAGAAGCAGTGGAAGTTTGAAAAGAATACATTTAAGCACTTAAAACTGTGTCTAGCACATAGTAAGTGCTTAGTGAACATTCGCTATTATCACCAATATCATTATCATGGCCTCAAAAGAAGTTAGGTGTTGCTAGAACTGCTTCAAAACCAGGCAGTGGGCCAAGCAAGACGCCTGAGAGAACATGAGGCAGGTGTACAGGGACACTGCTGTTGGAGGATGAAAAGCTTTATCTTCAAAGCTAGATTTCCTTTTTCTCTAGGATGCTTTCAAGGGGGTCACGTGCAAGCGGTTCAGCCCTCATCATCCTGCTTGCATGGACACCACATCCGTCAGAAGGAAGAGGGAACATCCAGCATTGTTAAAGGGGCCAGGAAGAAGGTTTATTAAACAAGACCTGGGACACTAGAAAGACTACTGGCTTCTGTTTCATCCCCGTGAGATCTAGAAGAGGTAGCGTTAGAATAAATCAAAGAAACTACTTTATCCTGAGAAGGGCACAAGTTGAACATGCCAAATTTCCCCCACTCATCAGATAGATTCTTAGATGACAGCTCCAAAGAGAGGATGGTTACAGGGAAGTGAAGTTTGAAAAGTCTTGTTGCATTAGAAATACTGGAGAAAGTGGGAATAATCAACCTGAAAAATGCTGGAAACTGAGAAGGTAAGCGGAGGATGTATGCAGATCCTGGAAGGGCTGTCATGGGAAAGAAGGGGAATATTTATTCACCAAGACTCCAGAAGGCAAGCCTGTACCTGTGAATGGATAGAAATCACGGCAGGCAGATTTGGGCTAGAATATAATGACAACTGCCATAGCGCCTAAGATGTGTCAAAGCCTGTACTGGTAGTAGGCATAATGCTAAGGGCTTTATTTTTATTATCTCACTTAATCCTCATAACAAACCTGTGGATCGGGTACTTTTACCATTACCATTATGCAAATGAGAAAACTGAGACTTAACTGAATGGGAATGGCTTCTGCCCAATATCACACAGCCAATGATGGGCAGAGACCACAGTTGTAGCAGGTAACAAGACACTCGGCTTGTTTTCCCAGCACTGTACATCCTGCCTCCTCACTGCTAGTCCTGTCAGTCTGACTCCTCCATCTCCTGCAGCGAAGCAAGTGGGATGGCCTGAATCTCTACAGTAGGAAGGATTTAGCAGGTCTCCAGGAGATGAGGACGTTTGCCTTCAGTTCCTTTAATGTGACCTGCTGCTTGAAATTGTTTCTATCACACTGAGGTCTGTCTCTCTCCCTGAACCTGCAGTTGTCCTTCATGCCTGCTCCAAGAGACTGTGGGCTCCCAGGGGGTGGGACCTCAGTCCCCACCATATTTGCAACACAGCACCCGGAGCACACAGATGGCTCAATTCCAGCTAAGGAATTAAGGAAGAGATAGCAAATGTCTTTGCTCACCCTTTTCATTTCTCTCACATGCTTCCACCCTATCACCTCTCAGCTTTTGTCCTCTGGATTAAAGTGGGCTTTTCATTGACTTTTCCATGTAGTATATTCTGAACTAGGTCATAAATAAGAATTGTCAAGAAAACAGATTTAGGGACAGTCACACAAGTTCTGTCCTGTCTTTGAACCATAAGAGCTGTTTGCCTTTGGGCAATGGTCTCAATCTTTCCTTGCACTAGTTTATCGATCTGTAAAGAAGAGCATTGGCTGGATCAATGATCATTCAAGCTATGTTCCCAGGTTGCAAGCATTTTAGAGGTCACCATGATGGGGTAGGGGAATGCAAAAGAATGGGGTCCTAGATCCCTATCCTCCCTCTATGAAAGCAGCACTTTTTTTCATCTGTTTTACATGTTGGGGGCGCCCACCAAGATTCCATTTGAAAATAGAGCTTTTAACTAAAAAGTTTAGAAACTTCTAAGCCAGTTGATTTCTCTCATAAGGGCTCTTCCAGCTTTGATCTACAGTTCTGTGAACACATAGGTGTGTGCACATGAATATGGATATATATGAATTCATGGAATATTCCTTAGCTGAGGACTCAGTTGTGTCCTCAAATCACCATGTCTCTGCATAAGGGTCTTCACATTTTCCTATTTTAGTCACTTTAACCAACCAAAACTTAAATGTATCCTCACTTTACATAATCCCTGGTAACATGCAGTCTTATCTGGTTTCTGCAAAGTCAATAAGACATTGTAGCTGTGTTTAAATCAGCTAAAACACTGTCTGTATTGGAAAAAACCACTAGTGTTAACTTATCCAAGTGCATTTGAAACCAGGGAGGCAGGTACCTGTATGCTTGGATATCTGTCAACACCCAGGTGTCCATTGTTGCCAAAGTATTGTCAAAGCCAGTCAGGTTGTCTCAGTCCAGGGGTTTAGGATAAAATGCTGGCACTTTGTGTCAGAAGATCCAGGGCCCCCTGACGGGGTTACTGATGCATGGGCCAACAAATACATTATTTGGCCTGATACTGGTTAGTCTCCCCGAGCTTCCATTTATGTTAACAGTGTTCTAACTGGCTGCAGTCAGAGGTGACACCTGGCCAGAATAAGAGCCAAAGGTCAAATTCAAAATTCAGCCTAGTGTGGGGCCTAGAGTTCTTGGCTGACTTGAAACCAACAACGTCTTCCTTTTACATTGATCCAAACCTTCCTGTCCAGGGAGGATCAGGTGAAGACTACAGAAAACCTATGTTTTGATGAAATGCCAGCTTAAGCATTTTCAAAGTGTCTCAATACAGTAGGTGTCTATTGAATGCTTGGTGAAAAATGAATGACAGTCCAAACATTAGATAAATTTGAAATCTACTAGAATGGGGAAAGGAATGTTTTAGTTTAGTTACTCATTTAATGCTCCCATTCATCTCTGAGTACTTAATATTGCAAAGAACATAGTAGACAAAGCAGTGCAGTCAAGAATCACAGGTGTGATCCCTGCTTTCAAGTTATTTATGATTTAGTGAGGAATGTCACTATTACCCAAGTAATTGTAGAGCAACTAAATGAACAAAACCTGACCTTGGCGTTTAGGGAAGGCTCCCTGGTAGAAGCAATGAAGCCTGAAAGAGGACATTTGGTTGGGTGAAAAGTGCAAGGAATAGCCTTTTAAGCAGAAAACATATATGCTTGGAGGTTCCAATTCAGAATGACAAAGGGCAGTAAATCAGAGGAAGCACATGTTACACACCAGCCTGGATTCAAATTTCAGCTCTTTTATCTCCTAGCTCTTGGCTACAGGCAAGCTACTTAACTTTTCTGTGTCTTGAGATCCTTCACTGTAAAATAAGGATTATTATTTTATTGATATCCTATGACTGGTGAAGATTACCTAATGAACATATGTTAAATTCTTAGAATGATGCCTGGCACAAAGTAAGTACTCACTTAGAGCCTCACAACTCATGGGACTCCATGTTCCTTCCATTATATTATCTGCTTTTCTGTTTTAAAAAGAGGGACAAGTAAGAAGTAAGGACTGAGCCCTTGCATTTACACATTATCCCAACCTCCCGCCACAATTGGTGCTGAAGCATCTGTTCCTTCTGCTTCTAAGCTGGTGGTGGCAAGGAGGTTTCATGCTCTGAAAGAGCAATTGCAGACACTGTCTTGCATATCTGGAATAGTCTGTTAACTCAGCATGGAAAGGACTATTCCAAATCAGCCAAAGTGTGCATGGCTTGCAAGAGCAAAGGCTACTAGCACTGAATGCTTAAGATTAATGGAGCAGCATCTCCCTAGTGATGAAAGAAGCCAATGTGGGATGGGCATTTTGTTTTTGATATCCCTGGACTGTAGAGAGAGGCAGGAAAACTAGAACCATAATTTATGGAAATTACAGATCCGCAAAAGTCCTCTTGACAATTTATTCCTTTAAAAAACATCATATCAAATCTTCAACAAATTGAGACTCTGCATATATATATATATATATATATATATATATATAATTTTTTTTTTTTGCAAATGATAATGAGTCACTGTCAGAATTGGGATGAGACCCCAGGCTTCTGCTGCACCCATTGTTCTAAAACTCGGCATAAAATAGCTCATTTTATCTTTAACTTGTGAAGTGCGTATTCATATTCCCACCTACAGATAAGGAAACTGAGGTACAGGGAGGTGAAGTGACTTGCTCAGTGTCACAGCTAGTAAGTGGGTGAGTCAAAATTCAAACCAAGGAAGTTTCAGGAGGAAAGGAGTTTATTTCTCAGATTTGTTCAATCGTAATACCAGGCCTCAGAGTTGCAAGTTTTCCCTAATTTGGGCAATGTGGCCCGATGAAGAACAAACCTAATTTTTAGGTCTAGAGAGATCTGAGTTCAAATTCTAGCTTTAGCCCCATGACCTTAGAAAATTTCTTTCAGAAACTTGAACCTCTTTTTTTCTCATTCATAAAATGGGAATATGATCTCATTTTTCTTGGAGGGATACAGAAACTCTCAGAGGTCTCTAGAGTGAATTAGTCTAGTGAGGTATAAGTGTGAAGAGCAACAGACTGGACTTTGTCCTATGGAATGCTTGGGCCACTTAGCAAGTAAGGATCCTTTGGGATCTGGGATTTGGCTTTCTTCCCACCTACTTCCTCTTTGCTTCCAGAGTTTCTGCAATGTCAGTGTTGGTGATCATAAAGCAAACCATGTGTTTGCACTGTTCTAGGAGAGTGAGGTGAGAGAAACTGGAGGGAGCAAAGGGTGTATGGAAGAGAGAATGGGAAGCTGCAGGGGGTCTCATCAGTGAAGAGAGACTGTGATAGGGGTCAGGAAGGCTGGAAGGAACACCTCTGAACCTTTTTCTTGGTCTCCATGTTTCTGCCTGTTTCTTTCTCACACACACACACACACACACACACATACACACACACACACTCACACACAGGCACAGTGCGGAAACTGAGAGGCAGCAGTGGGGGGTATGAAGCACAAAGAACAGAGCAAACAATTGCTCCAAATCCCAGGCCCAGCTCTATTGTTTAACTTCTCAGTGACCTAAAGCAGGTCACTTCCCTTCTCTGGGCCTTAAGTGCTCATTTATAAAATAAGGGGCTGAGTGAGATGAGCTCCTAGGGACCCTTCAGCACTAGCTCTTTTGGACTTTTCACTTTTTTTAAGGATTTTATTTATTTATTCATGAGAGAGAGGCAGAGACACAGGCAGAGGGAGAAGCAGGCTCCATGCAGGGAGCCCGATGTGAGACTCGATCCCGGGACTCCAGGATCACGCCCTGGGCCAAAGGCAGGTGCTAAACCGCTGAGCCACCCAGGGATGCCCTCTCTTGGACACTTCAAACCAAGGCAAAGGCATGCTCTTCATAGAACCACTGGCCACACGGATTCACTGTCATCCTTCCCAGACACCCTGTAGCCTATAGAGGACTCTCTAGTCTCTGACTACCATGCTCTGGCAACTCAGATGGCCATTTATGGGGGCTTGCATAATTACCTCACACTGATTTTTTCTTGCATTTTTAAAAAATAGGCTCCAATTTTTGGAGTGTGGAGTCCAATGTGGGGCTTAAACTCATAACCCTGAGATCAAGACCTGAGATGAGATCCAGAGTCGGACACTCAACCAACTAAGTCACCCAAGCGCTCCCTCTCACTTTCTTTAGAACTTCAGTTACATGTTCCAATCTGGCTGGAAGACAAGGCCTTGTTGCTTCAGGACAAAAGTTAAGCTGTGTGATTCTTCTCTTATGAGAAACTTCCCATAGGAGCCCCGTGCAGTGCTAGGCTCAAGGACATGCTTGATCCACCCTTGATGATAGATTGGTTGTCTGTTAGAAGCATGTACTGTGAAAACATATTGAGGGAACAGAGAGGTGCTCAGGCCGGAAGAACAAACACCAAACACAAGTAGAGTAGGCATTTCTAAGCATGTGAAGGTTGCTTTGTGGAAGGGCAGCAGACATATTCTGCAAGGCTTCCAAGAGAGCACATGGTGCCAAAAGTGCAGAGAGGGTTGCACGGCAGCTGGGCCCCCTTTGAGGAAGACTAGAAACCTCAGATCTATTTGAGGAGAGAAAGGGCTGCCTGAGGGCAGTGAGTTCCCTACCACTGGATATCATTCAAGCAGGAACTGGATGGATGGGCTTCTATTAGGGGTGTTGTAGAGGAGATTCTGGCCCTTTATGGGAAGTGGATTAAAAGCCCTCTTAGGCCCATCTTTGTCTACTCATGTGCATATTCATAACTGTGTTCACATTTCCAGTACTTCTGCTACTCTTAGCATTTTGTATTCAAGGGTTTTGCCTGTAAGAGCATGTGATGTGTAGGTATGAACATTGTTTATTTCCTGAGCAGTCATTTCCCTCATTCATTCATTTAGTGACTTTTTAAAGAACACCTGTTACATGCAGCTCCCTCTGCCAGGCCCTGGCAGAATTCATCAGTGAACAAGGCAGACCTGTTTCTTCCTCTAGGAGCTTAAAGACAAACAGAGATGAAGACATTACATAATTGTGAGTCAGTCATGGATGAGGTTTGGTTTGGGAGAGGGTTGAGGGACCTCAAGACAGTATTGTGTCCCCGGATATTAAATGTCTTTTTTCACCCACTATTGATAATGATGATGATGGTACGATGATTATTATGGTGGCAATTACTAACACTTATTGAGTGCTTATTTGGGCCAAATATTTACTAGACACACTTTATAACTTTAATTGTCATAATACCAATGAGGAGGTAGACAATATCACATTATTCCCTCTTTTACAGATGAGGCAAGGAATGTTTAGAACAAGTAGGTAACTTGACTAATATCATATGGCTAATAGATATAAAGCCAGAATTTAAAGCCAAGTCTGTTGGACCTTCAACAACCCTTCCCAACTGCACCTCCTGCCTAAGCAGAGGCTATGGAAACCAGACGTGAGCTGGTATGGCAGTAAGACAGTCAGAAGAGAAGTGCAGAAGAAAGTGGGCTAGGGTGGCTTTACAGAAGGTGGAGACAGATTTCTCAGCATAGGAGAGAAAGAGACTAAAGAACAGTTTCTTCTCAGGACCTGACAGAACAGAGGGCAACAGCACAGAAACGGACACTTGGATTCACTGCCCCATGAACCAAACCTTCCTACTCCAACACTTTACAGGTGTTAATATGCAACCACATGGTGAGAACGGCTGACTGTTCTGATCCCCAAATACTCCAGTGAGACCTGGGGTGACCTCACCGTCTCCCCCTCAGATACCTTATATACTAGAAATGATAGTTATAATGAAATTCCCTCAGTGTATAATTAAAAAGGTATCAAATAGGAGTTTTGAGAGCCTAAGTTTGAGTTTGAGGTCTACTGTAGGCAAGATTGAAACTCAAGCCCTCTTGTCAAGGACCACTCCCCCTAACCCCCAAACCTCCCTGCTCCTTTGTCCAACTTCCTCATGCTCAGCTGTCACAAGACACAGTACTAGGCACATGCATTCTGGAGTTCTGTGGTCCTGGAGGGGAGGCCCAGCTCCATCATTTTATAAACTTTGTGACTTTGGAAAATTCACTAATCCTTCTGAACTTCAGTTTATTCGTCTAAAAAGTGGGCAAAATATTATCAAGGGCTATGATAAGGGTTCAATAGATATGCATTTAAATACTTTCCTTAGTGCCTAGAATGTAGCAATGATTCAATGAATTGTAGTAGTTACTGCCATTGTATTATTGTCATTGTTATTCACTAGGGGTTTAAGGAATTCTGGGTCAGTGGGTCCTAGTGGCTTGGCATCAGGTTAGTCTGCTTGCTCTATTCTTATGACCACATTTCTTGTTTTTTTTTTTTGTCAAATTCCCAAGAGCCCAACTCCATTGATTAGGTACCTGCCTTCCTCCTCTGCAGCTCAGTAATATAGTGGCTTGGAGCCTCAGTTCCCACATCTGTAAAATGAGTGTGATGAAATCTACCTTGCTTACTTCATTGGAGTATTGTGACATTCAAAAGCAAGTGGTGTGATTCATAAGAAACTCACATTAACTCTAACAGCCGTGAAAATGGGAGAATTATGTTACTTTTACTGTTATTAACCCCCTAGGAGGCACCAAATGGTCCATATTGAAAGAGAATCAACACCTTCAGTGTTTTTCAAACTGGGATCTGCTGGACTCTGTATATTCTGAGGTCTGCTGGTTCTCGATAAGCATTTTACAATGTGCTTTTTGTTTCAATGAAACTCTAATCATCAATATTAATATTCTGGTCATTTGTCCCATGATGTGAGTACTTATTTTTACATTCCAGTGACACTACAGCATTTAACTATTAGCTCAGTGTTTTCCAAACTGACTCTGCAGATGCATTGTAGGGGTCCACAGGCCCTCTGTTTTGAGAAACACTAGTTTGGTCTAAGATTTGCTGCTGATGTATCACAAAGATAAGAGCTATAACTCTGGAGGGCCCTGACTGGTAAATGCCTGCTTTGACCACAACGTCAGAACAGCGAGTGAACATGAAGTCGGTACTGGAGTTTAGAGGAGAACAGATAGCCTGGCCCTCTGGTGTGTTCCAGGGCCTACATGCTTCTTTAAGAAATAATGGTATACAGGTGCTCAGTCAGCTGAGTATCCAACTCTTGATTTCAGCTCAGGTCATGGTCTTGGAGTCATGGGATCAAACCCTGAGTTGGGCTCTGTACTGGGTATGAAGGCTGCTTGGGATTCTCGCTCTCTTCCTCTGACTGCCCCATCCCCCAGCTTACCCTCTCTCTCTCTTTAAAAAACAAAAAACAAAAAAAACAAAAAAAAAGAGAGAGAAATAATGGTATAGCTCTTCAATTTCAGCAAGGTTCAAGTACACTTTATGGACATACCAGTGGTACAGAAATATAAATACACATCTATCCTATTGTATATAAAATATGAATACATACATATGCATATATGTGTATGTGTGTGTAAATGTATCCACAATATGTGACGTAGAGATGGGTAGACTTAGTATATGTAGTAAGAATTCCCTACCCATGGAGCAGTGTTGAACTTTCCAAAACATGGTGATATTCAGCAACATCTTTGATCTCCCAGGTGACACTATGAGCCTTCAGATCAGGAACTATCATTCCCAGTTAATGGGGAGTTGCCCAGGATCACAGAGCTGGCTAAGGGTGGTGTCTGGACAAAAACCTGGGTTGAGGGGTGGAGGGTTCATGGTTGTTTTTACTCCCGGTCCATAAAGCTGTCCTCTCTGATCCACAGTCTCCTTCCCTCTTCTCTTCTAGCAGCCCCCCCAAAGCTGGCTATTTGAATCCGTCCACTTTTGGAAAACTGCTGTTGGCTACTTCGGAGCTTGTGCATTCCATTTCTCTTGTGCGGATAGAACTGTGAAATAAAAGTGTAGCTCCTTCCTTTTGTTAAATCTTTCAAAAGCTTCCTTGGTTTCTAACTCTATAATTACACCCTAATCACAAACACTCTGAAGGAGGGGGTCAGTTCCATGCAGCAGCAGGCTAATTATGTGGCGGAATTTCTAAAAATTATCATCTTATAAATTGCGTTATTTCTCTGAAGAGGGAAGAAAAACACACACCACATACTCGCCTATGTTTCAAACTGAATTAATTAGTAATTTGAAGCCTAATTATCAACTAATCTATTGGAACATGCAAGTCTTTTGTATTTGGATGGTATATGCAATTTGCATCCTATTAGCTGGCAGTTGTAAGAATATGAGAGCTCATTAGGTCAGAAGAAGAAGAATGCAGATCAGAAGGATACAGAAGCCCAAGGGGCTGACTTGGTGATGCAGTGACCAAGGGGTCACTTGGCAACAGATGGAGGCTGGCAATTTAATTATCTGGGGTCTTTCAGTGGCTCCAAGGCCACTGATATGTAATTTCTATCTTATCCCAGAGAGGTGATTATGCATGCCCCCACATTGTTCTGTGTATTCTCAAACAGCAGGATGCTTGCTCAGTCTGTACGGAGAGGCATGCTGGAGTAGTGCATATGGTGTTGGGTACTGCCCACCAGCCTTGGTGCTAGCCCTAACTCTATCCCTGACTTGTTGTGTGTCCCTGGCCACACCACCTGCTGGTTCTGTTTCTCTATGAGCAGAGGAGACTCAGATGGCATTAATTTCCAAAGTCCCTTCAGGCACTAAGGAGCTGGGATTAGAGGGATGTCAAGAGTCTGCTTCATTACAAAGTCAAAAATTCTGTCTTTGCAAAATTTTTTAGGGTGAGGCTCCTGTTCCCTAAAAGTCTCTGGAGCTACCCACTGTTTAAAATGCCTCTGAGAAGTGTATCATATTTAGCTATTAACAACTGGGTCTGAATTAGCCTATCTCAATGAGCCCTTCTTATTTCTGGTCTTGAGTCTGAAATATTAGTATAGCCAAGGCAAGGAAGTTTTGAAGGGAAAGAAGGTTTAGGCAGGAACCTGTTTAAGATGGAGATTGGATCAGAAAGACAACTAGAATTTAAGGATTAGGCAGGATGTTTTGGTCTTATTTTTAGATCCTGTAATTTTGGCCTTTACATACAGTCAGACCTGGTGCCTTTGTTCTACTAATGACCTTTTTTCCAAAAATAAATAAAAGAGAGTAATATTTTGTTTCATTAGTTAACGCTACTCATAGGAATAATCAACACCAAATAATATGCCTAAAATTACATATACACTTCGTTATAAATAAAAATCTTAAAACCACATCTTAATGAAAACAGAAAATTGCAAAGACAAGCCAGGATTACAAACAAACTTTGTGGGAAAAGTTACCATTGGGGGAAAACTGATAATTGCTCATACTGTCAAATGGCAAAATGTGTTATCGATTAAAATATTTTAAACAATATAAAAACTTGTTATTGATTTGCTGGGAGATATAACCGCTTTGGAAAGTAATTTCCTCAAGATGTTAAACACAGAGTTACCATATAACCCAACAATTCCACTCCTAGGTATATATTCAAGAGAAAAGTTTGTGCCTAAATAGTCATAGTAGCTTTATTCATAATAGTTAAAAAGAGAAAATTACCCACGTGTTCATCAACCAATGAATAGATAAAATGCAGTATAGCCATAAAATAGAATATAATTTGGCAATGAAAAGGAGTGAAATACATGCTACAATATGGAAGAACTTTGAAAACATGATGCTAAGTGAAAGAAACCAGTCACAAAAGATCACATATTATATGATTCTGTTTGTATGCAATGTTCAGGATATGCAAATACTTAAAAGGTAGATTGCTAGTTGCCTAGTGCTGGGGGTGGGGTAGGGGATATAGGGAGCAGTGGGGAGTGAGTGCTGATGGGTGTGGGGTTTCTTTTTTAGGATGACAAAAATTTTTAAAGTTAGATTGTGGTGATGGTTTCATAATTCTGTGATTATACTAAAAAGCAATGAATTGTACGCTTTATATATGAACAGTATGGTATATGAATTACAACACCATGAAGCTCTTTACAAAATGTAAAAATGGGACTAAAGGCAAATTAAATTATATTTGGCTTTGGATAAAATTTTGGAAGAATCAAACTTCATGATAAAAAAGATGGATGGGGCAGCCCAGGTGGCTCAGCGGTTTAGCACCACTTTCAGCCCAGGGTGTGGTCCTGGAGACCAGGGATCGAGTTCCATGTCTGGCTCCATGAGTGGAGCCTGCTTCTCCCTCTGCCTGTGTCTCTGTCTCTCTCTCTCTCTCTGTGTCTCTCATGAATAAATAAATAAAATCTTAAAAAAAAAAAGATGGATGGTCAAAACACAACACAAGAGAAATAGAATTGCTAGATATAATGGCCATAAAATAAAAGTTATAATGGCACATGTTATTAGGTAAAATTTAATATGAATAAAAAATATTTGATGACTCAAATCTTCACAACACTCAAATAATTGTGCCCAATAAAAAGAACTGCAATACATTAAAATGAAAACAAAAATTTTTAAGAAGACAAGCTTAATCTATATCACATAGAAAAGTGAATACAAACTAAATTGACATAATATTTTTCCTGTTGGAAAATTGCTTCTAGTTAAAGATCTGTCAATACTAGTATAATTGTGATTCTGGTGTTCGTACTTGTAAACACTATCACTAATGTCAAAATAGAGAGTCAAAACAATGGGGTGGAAACATCCTGTAGTCGTTCAAAGACGTGCCAGTTTTGTCCTTATTGTCAAGGGGCAAAACTGATTGAATCTGCAATTCAGATAACCGTCTCTTCTACGGAAGATTAGAACTTTACTAATAGTGTGCTGTGGTCTGACAAGTGAGAATGTTGAGGGGAAAAGGTAAATTTAGTATTGCAGCTCTGAATTCCCCCTTCCACCCATGCAGTTCCCATTAGCTGGGGACCACAGGAGCAAAGTAAGGCCCAAATGTGCAAAAATGCATAGACTGAAAGTCTGTAGTGCACTGTACTCACCAGATTTGCAAGGATGTAGTGGTAGCCAATGCCATTCTTCTCCAGCTTTATAATCTATAAAACATGATGTGAAGGGATTCACCAATCAGTTTTGCAATTAAAGCTATAACAGTATTAATAGCAACTAACACTGAGTGCTGACAATGTGCCGTTCCCTATCCTAAGTAGTGAGACTACCATATCACAAGTACTCAGTGATGGTGGCATTATTGATACCCTCATTTTACAGATGAGAAATTGAAGCATGGAGAGATTAAATAAGCTCCCTAAGTTTACCCGGCTATTAAGTGGCAGATGCAGGATTTGAAATCAGTTTTGTCTGATACTAGGGGTAGAGTAGTATTATCACACACACATACCCCATTCAGATGAAATGCTCATTTCGCTTCTTCCATAAAGTCTTTCCCTCGATGGAGATTCTTTCTTGGTGTGAAACTTATACTGTGTTGAATTTCCTGCCACTGTCATGACAATATCTGCTGCTTAGATGGATGGATGGGTGTGGGTGGATGGTCAGATGGGTGGGTTCTTGACCTTTAATTCCTTGCATGACACATATTCAGACCCAGTTCCTTCTTTTCCTAATATTGTGCCTTCTTCCCTAAACCAGTTGAGTACCCAGACATTAACTGAGCACTTAACCTGGAAGTTGGAAAGGAATTTGGGATCAGATGGTCCAATCTTCCACTGTACAGATGGGAAGTTCAGGGCTAAAGAGGGGAAGTGATTTGCCTAGATCCTGCAGCAGTGCTGGACAGGAACCCAAATGTTGTGAGTCTTTGCATGTAACACCCATCATGATTAATTATTAAGAGCCGGGGTCCCCCCCAAATCTCTCCATCCTAAAAGTGAAGACTTTTGTAATCATTGTGGGCAGGAAAAATATTTGTAGAAAGAATTATCCAGAGGTTTGCTCAAACAGCCAGACACACTACCCAAGGAACAGCTAAGAGCATAGGCCTTGGTTTAGCCCTAGCTCAGCCTGCAAGTTAACTTGATCTATTTCTTTATTTTTTAATCATGAAATTGGAGTTAGTACATTCTGCTCAGAGCCTCTCTTGCACTCTTACAAGAAGGCATAAAACATATGAGAAGCACTTGGGCTTCTTGTCTAACTGAATAAATTTTCAAGGTTATTAAAATCCACATTCAGACATCTACTTAATTGGATGTATGTGCATAGCGGCTCACATATTTTTTTATGTAGGGAATAATTAAATGCAAGCACACACAATGAATGCTCTGAAACAGTGGTTAGATTGTGGAATTCCAGACCATCGAGCTCAAATACTATTGGGATGATAGTTTTATTAGTAATTCTTCATTACTTTTCCATCTTCTTGTCAAATGGTTTGCTGCCCTTTCAATAATAAGATACCTTTACCATAAGCCTATTCAGCTTCTAATAAACACAAAACATCAAATAGCAGATTTTTTTTTAGATATTTTAAAACCTACCACATTTAGGCAATGGATAAGAATAATCTGCAGGATAAACTTACAGATTGAAACATAAGAAACAGATGACAATTGATGACTTTTGGTTGGTAAAAATGAGCAATTTCATATAGTTCAACATAATCCAAACCTTCCCACCTGTCTTTTCACTTATTAACCCATTGTCCTCTCTCCTCTCCTTTCCTACTTTCCTTTCACAACCATTTATTAAGTGCTTACTTTGTACCAAGCACTGTGCTGTGGATATAGTGGGAGGTGAGACAAGTATGGTCTTTGGCCCCCTGGAGGTCCCACTTTACTGGGATGAGACCCACACTAAACAGATGAAGAAGTGAGTGCCCTTGGGGTTATAAACTGAGAGAGGTGTTATAAAGGTAATGTACAATTTCATGTGGAACCCAGAGCCTTCCTGACCCTATTCCCTCAAAGCTTATTTCCACTGGACTACCTTAATTCATAATCTTTGTGTCTGGAATGTCCTTTCCCATTCTGACTATTCATAACCTTTACAGCTGAGCTTGAATCTCAACTACTCTGTAAAACCTTCTCTGATTAATTAATCCAACCAAAAGATATTTATTGAACATGGATGATATGCTAAGCATTATGCTATGTGCTGAGGACAACCTGTGAACATATAAGGCAAGGTCCTTGTGTCCTTACTAAACTGAACTGACGTTTTAGTAGGGAGACAGATGGTAAATATATAAACAGATGAATGAACAAGATTTCAGCAAGTGAGAAGCACTATGAAGACAGTAAAGTAGGGTGATGTGATGGATGGTCTAATCCTGGTCTCTCTCATCTTTAACTCATTCTCAGCTAAATGACTGTACTATATAATTTGGTGTCTGATATACTGTCAAAGCATTGTATTCGAATAAGCCTATTCCTTGCTCACAAACCTTCACTGCCTCTCCACTCTCTTTGGAATAAACCCCAAACTCCTTAGAATGGTTTCCAAGGATAGTCTCAATTATGTCACCATCACTGTCTCCTAGTAGACACTCAGCATGCTCCAGCTGGCTTGCTAAGCCATTCTACCAACCTGAGCCCTCACATGCCTTCTGGGCCTCCCTACTTGCCTTTCTTTCTAGCTTAATGGCTCTTATCCAGCCAATGGCTGCGTATAAATATTCAGACCTATCTCACATTTGGGATCTTTCCTTGACCCTTCATTGATTCCCTATTCTTTCCACACACTCAAAAAATATTTATTGAATACCCACAAGATACGAAGCACTATTCAAAACACTATGGACCACCGGGGAGTATCTTCTGATTCTGTGTACTTTAAGTCCCTTGGCTTCTCCTGGAAGTTGTCAGTCTAGCTGGTGTTCTGGGGGAGGGGCCTCAGCTATTAGAAATGACAAATACCCACCATTTGCTTCAACGTGGATGGAACTGGAGGGTATTATGCTGAGTGAAGTAAGTCAGTCGGAGAAGGACAAACATTATATGTTCTCATTCATTTGGGGAATATAAATAATAGTGAAAGGGAAAATAAGGGAAGGGAGAAGAAATGTGTGGGAAATATCAGAAACGGAGACAGAACGTAAAGACTGCTAACTCTGGGAAACGAACTAGGGGTGGTAGAAGGGGAGGAGGGCGGGGGGTGGGAGTGAATGGGTGACGGGCACTGGGTGTTATTCTGTATGTTAGTAAATTGAACACCAATAAAAAAAAAAAAAAAAAAAACAATATGGATACCACAAAGAAGAAAATAAAACAAAAATCCTTGCCCTCAAAATGCCAGTATTCTAGTTGGCGGGCTGGAGACAGAGACAGGCAATTCCCTTACTGGAATTGAGAATCACTATCTCCTTCTTTAGGTTAGGCAGGACATTTGTATTAGACTGAAAAGATCCGAATTCAAGCATTTGATTGTTTGGAATGATGTCAAAATGTCAGGCTGCAAGCCTTTAGGTATAAATTCAAGACTCATCACTGTTACTAACTAGTTGTTTGAACCCAAGGCAAATCAACCAATGTGACCATCAGTTATTCCATCTGTGAAATATGAATACACACAGTAAATCGGGTGCTCTGTAAGATCTGTTCAGCAATTCAGTCTTGCTTTTCAGAATAGAAAAACCTAACAGTTAAAAGAGTTACTATTACTACAATCTAAAATGCCCATATAAACAAGTCACTTCCCTATAAAACAGAATTTGTCTTTTCACAGAATATGTGGCTAAAGTCAGCAGAGGCTGAAAAGTTACATTTTTAGGAGGGTCTGGCTCTGCAGCCAGAAGTCTGACTTCCTGCTTTTCTTATATACTAGCTGTGAAATCCCAGGCAAGTTTCTTGTTTCTTTATTTATAAATTAAGGGAGCTGATAGAAGCAGTTTTATACAGTTTATGTGAAGATGAGGTAGCATGATGCATGGAAAAGACTTGGCATGGTGTCTGGTATATGGCAAGTGCTCAGAAAATGGTAGCACTGGCTACTATCTTTACTACAGAACAATGAAGGACAAGTCATCAGTCTATTAAGAATACCTAATTATCGTTCAGCACTTTTTCCAACTGCTATCTCACCCAATCTTTTTCTCAGCCCTGTAGAACAGAAGCCATCATTCCTATTTTACAGATGAGGACCCTTATGCCCAAAGAGGGAAGTGACTCAAGAAGGCAGTACTAGTTGGTGCTATAAATAGCAAAACTAGGCAAAGGCTTACATATGTCACTTTCTACGGGGCAGGCTCCTTTCTTTACATGAATTGATTTTTATTTTTTATTTATTTGTTTTTATTTAAATTCAATTAGCCAACATATAATACATCATCAGTTTAGATGTAGTGTTCAATAATTCATCAGTTGCATATAACACCCAGTGCTCATCACATCATGTGCCCTCCTTAATGCCCATCACCCAGTCACCCCATCCCCCCACCCACCACCCCTCCAGCAAACTTCACTTTGTTTTCTATAGTTAAGAGTCTTTCATGGTTTGTCTCCCTCTCTGATTTTTTTTCCCATTCAGTTTTCCCTCCCTTCCCTTTTGGTCTTCTGCACTCTTACATTCCACATATGAGTGAAACCATATGATAATTGCCTTTTAATTCTCACAGGAACTGTCTGAAGAAAGCTATAATTATTATTATGCCCCTTTCACAGATCAGAAATCTGAGACATAGAAAGATTAAAAACCTGGCCCAAAGTCATGGAGCTAGTAAAGACTAGTGGGGTTTAACTTCCAGCCACTCTGGCGGAAGGGTCTCTGTGCTTAACCATTACCCTATACTGCCTTGTTTAACTAGCATTCAAATCCCTTGAGTCCAGCCCAGAGAATCCCATAGAAACAATTTTTCTGTTTTCTGTTTCCAAGAGGGGAGGTCAGATTCATACTTTATCTAGTAGAACACATAATTAATGCCTTAAACAATCACTGATTTTCAAAATTTCTCCTGTTCTGTTGCTGAGACCTCTAAATGGTTGCTGAGCTCATGGTGAGATTCCTGGTAGGGGTCTCAGGGTCTAGAAAGGCCATCAACAAGCTTTGTCATATTGTCAATTACCTGAAACTACCATCTTTAATTACATGGCACTGTTAAAGAATGATTGCAAAATCTATTTTCTTAACAATGCCTATTTTCTATAGATTTTTGAAAATCTATAGATTTTCAAAATCTATTTTCTATAACAATGCCTGCTTATTTTCTTGCTAGCTCAACCTAGATACACAAGTATATGTCTGTCAAAAAGACAAGAGATTAACACAAAGGCCTGCTGCTTGTGAAATGGGTACATGCTCTAGTTCTTAGAATAGGAAGAACCACAGCTTAGAGACCTCTGGCTAAAAACTATTGAGGTTACAGTGCCCTTTCACAGGATGTACAATCAATGGATTTCTCAGACACATGAGTGTATTTAAGGAAACAGTACAGAGGTGCTTGCTGCTTCCCTGTACTCTTAAAACAGGGCAGTGGGCCGAATGGATGAGATGCCAAATGCTAGACCAGTGATGACAGAACCCAGGAATCTGATTCTACAGTCTGTGTTCCCAGGTGATAGTGCTTCACAAACTCTAAAATGCAATGTAATACGCTTTTTCACCATAAAGCAACTGATCTGAGAACCATTTTAAGCCCTAGATCCAGTCTCCCATTGTTTGTGCTATTTCATAAAAGTTCAGAATTAAAATGTATAAATTACAGAATGTGGGGAAGGAGTCAACTGTCTCATCTAGTCAAGAGCTCTCTTTGTAACACCCAAGGCAAAAGGCCATCCAGCTCCCTCTTGAACCACTGCCCTCACCCACTCTAAGCCTTTGCTACATGCACTACCTGGCCCAAGATGGCATTGAGGCGTTCTGATTCACAGTCCACCACCACTAGCCGCTCCTTTTTCTTTTCTAGGTCCTGAAAGAGCATCCGGTATCCTTCCTCTGTGGTGGTCAAAATGTTGACTGCTGTCACCTGCCAGTTCTTCTCAGCAGCTGTGTCCAGAACTTTCTGCAGGACGGACAAACCTGGAAATTGGGTCAGACAGAGAAGTGGCAATCAGGATACACAGGTACCACCTGCCTCCACTTGGCACCCACCTCCATTGTCTCCCCTCCTCCTGACTCCTTCACCAAACTCAGCTCTAGCTTTTTCCCACTATGCAAGTCTGAGCCCACTGAAGGCAGGCAGTGGTTCTCTTTTGAGCTTGTTTCTAGAACTCAGCACACAGTAGTGTTAATTAAGAATATAATCTAGGGCTCAAATCCTGTTGCTACAATATACTGGTGACCTTTTACAAACTCCTTAGCTTCTTTAAACTTTAGTTTCTTTAATGGTAAAACGGTGATGTTAATAATGCCCGCCTCATAGTGTCATCATAAGGATTAAATGAGAATGTTTGATACATGGCAAGGGTTTTATTAATATTATTATTGGGTATTTAGTAGTTGCTTATTAAATGTGCCAACCCAACATCTAAATAGGCACCTAATAACTGTCAAATTCATGAATGTTCAATACCTGATACTTTGCCTCTTATGTAGTAGGTATTCAATCACTGTGTACTGACTTAAATTATTCTCTTCTAATTTATAGTTAAATGAGAGAGAAGCCCATTACTCAATGCAGTTTTGTTTCATCTTTAAGACATAAATGGTCTCAGTTTCCTCCGGCTGCTATAACAAATCACTATAAACTCATTGGTCTGAAACAACACATATTTATCATCTTATATTGCCACAGGTCAGTTTGAAATGAATCTCCTTGAGCTAAAATCAATGTGTCAGTGGGGCTATGTTACTCTCAGGAGGTTCTAGGGAAGAAAATTTTCTTGCCTTTCTAGCTTCTAGAGGCTTGCTTGCATTCCTCAGTTTATGGTCCCTTCCAACTTCAAAACCAGCAGCGACTGGTCAAGTCTTTCACACATCAGCCTCTGACACTGACTCTTCTACCTCCAACTTCCACATTTAAGAACCCTTGTGATTATATTAGGCCCAAATGAATAATCCAATCTAACCTCTCTAAAATCAGTTGGTTAGCAACGTATATTCCATCTGTAATCTTAATCCATCTTGCCATTGAATATAATACATTTATAGGTTCCAAAAATTCTTAGAACATAGATATCTTTGAGGGGAAGATGAAGGTCGTTTTTCTGCTACTTTAGGTGGTTCTTTCACTCTTACATTATTAATCAATCTTTTGTGTGTATATTAGTTGTCTCCTTCTAACACTGCTAATCCCTCCCATAGTAATCAGCGCGGTGCCTGGCCTCAAGAATCATCTCTCAATTGATTCTGTTATGCCTTCTTACCTTTGTTTCTTTTGCAGTGCAAGCTATTTGGCATGCTTACGCCTCATATTCACTGAAAGTTTACTATGTGTCTGGCACTATTCTACTAGCTTTCTTGTTTTCAGTTTACTTAATCATATGAGGCACAAATCATTATTATCCCCATTGCACCACAGATATGAAAATTGAGGCTCAGAGAGATTTAGTTTTTGGCCCAAGGTCACATAACTAACAAATGGCAGAGCTCTGAGCTCAGATTCCTGAGACAGATAGAGTCCTTTTAAGAGCATAGGTGCTTCTGCCAACCCCAGAGGTGATTCTCTATAATCAAAGTTACAGTCTTCTGGGTTCTGGGAAGTAAATTTGCCATTTTTAGGCCTCAAGCTTCAGAATGCTGTAAAACTGTCCTGAAATAGCCCTTCTGCAGGTATGATCCTCACAATGACTGCTGTTTGAGAAGGGAAATCCTCAAATAAGGAGAGGGAAGGGAAAATTGAAGAAAGCAGAGGGTTTCTGGTCTCTCCTGCCAGCTCCTCCTCATTGAACAATGCCTGCTTAACACTGCCCCCAAAAACCAATCTCACAAGCCACTCTCCTACTCAAAATCTTCTCGGTCTTCCCCCAGTCAACCTCCTATAAAATCTCCGTTTCACTTAGGGTAAAACTCTTCTGTCTCAGTTTCCAGACCTTTCATAATCCATTTATTTACTTATACCAATTTTGACTAAGTTCTGATGACTACTTAGTATACAAGGGAAAGAAAGGTAGGAGAGTACAATACAACCACCACAGACGTTAGAAAAAAGAAGATAGTTCACATTTAAGGATTAGGGAATAGAGAAAGCAGTGATTGAGCAGACTATAAAAGAGAAGAAGGATTTACATATGTAGATTTGGGAAAGCAAGTGCATTCTAGAAATGAGGAACAGCATGAGGAAATCTGCAGAGAAGAAAAAAAGCATAGGAAACATTTGGAAAATGTGTTGTAAATTTCAAAATGTAAGTGGAAGCACAATTAGAAGGGCCTAGGAGAGGTGATGATTATGTTGATAGCTAACATATATGGAGGACTCTGAGCACTTATGTTCCATGCACTGACAGGAATGTTCTAGTCACCTCATTCAATCCTCACAGCAACTTTAGGAGGTAGAGATCAGGTTTATCTTATTACAGGGATGAGGGAATGAAGGCACAGAAAATTTGCCCAACATAAATGGTCAAACTGAGACAGAGAGAGCTTGCCCAAAGACAAACAGCTGGAAAGGAGAGGACATGGAATTTAGATTCAGGTCTGTCTGACTCTACAGTCTTTGCTCCTGACAACTATGCTGTGAGCTATGAACCATTCAATATAGGCCCTTGGGCTTTGAGTCTGGACTCAGGAGCCATGGAAGCTTGGTGAGCTGCAGAGTGACATGGCATGTTAAGAGGATTACTCTCTCAAAGGATGTTTCCACACTGTAAGTTGGAGGTTAGCGCCAAGAAATCAGCCCATCGAAGTAAAGCATTTCTGGATCATTCTCCCCATGCTTTTCACTGAGGCAAGGAGGCATCATTCTCCTTCCTGCTGGCAATTTTCTCCCATTACTCAACAGTCTCCCACCCCAACCCTTGGCTTACCCCGGTCGGCATCATAAATGTAGACAAATTTCTGCCATTTGTAATGGTCGATGATGCTGATAAGAGCATCCTGCAGCTCTGGGCGCAGCTGAAGGACAAACTGATTGGAGGTGTCAACAGGAAAGCTCGGTGTAATGAAGCAGACATGGAGGGCCCCACAGAAGGAGGTCAGCATGTTGACAGTTCTCCGTTCATAAAACCCAAAGATGGCGTAGACTCCTTTGGAGAACTGGGAACAGACTGGAGGAGGAGAAGAGAAGGATTAATAGAAGATACTACAAGGAAGCTGGCAGATGGCTCCAAAACTAATCCATTCACTAGTTCATTCATCCCAACTCATCATCTTTACATTCACCTATCTTCTGGCCATCCACCCATCCAACCAATCTATCCATCCATCTTGCAAGTCTAATCCAACTGTCCATCCATTTTACCTATTTATGCATCCTATTCACCCATCCATCTGATTCAATATTTAAGAGGTACCAATTCCATGTCAGATGTTATCATGCTTATTAATTATAAATATATATAAACCATTTTCACATATTCTCTTACTTTACCTCTGCAGTGACCTTAATGAAGGAGAGGGATAAATGAGTCATTTTTTAAAAGGGAAAAACTAAGTCTCAGAAAATTAATGAACATGTCTAAGATGGAACAGGTAGGGCATATCTGAGTTGGGTGGATATTTTAACCCCAATCCAGTCATCTTGCTATGACACTGCCCATCACTTTAAGGCAAAGCATTAAAAGCTGTAGGAGGAAGCGGGTCTGCCAGCTTGCTGCTGATACATGCTTAGAAAATAAGCATGGATTTTCTCAGTCTACCCTTAGCTTTCAGTGTACATTTCTCTGCCAATGTTCACTTTGTGTTTGCACATCCTGCTAGCTGACTTTTCAGCCTCCCCACCCCCCTGCCCAATGTATCAGACATAGTAATAGCTTAGCTGTATAAACATCCCCATGGGAGCCATTTTGTAAGATCCCAATGTAGTTACCAATCCTGGTTTATGGTTTATTACATTGCTAGTTAGGATGCAATATTAAAAAAAGAAAAGTTATAGAGCCAAATCCCAGGTCATTTAACTACTAAGCTCATTTTAATACATGATACAGGAGAGGTGTCATTGTTTTTGCCCCAGTTAAGTAGGTGACCAACCCTAAAGCCATCTCTGATGCCTGAAATTACCTTGCTAATATGGATAGTGAGATGAATCATCCTCATCACAATAACAGTATTTTGGGGCACTCTACAGTCCTTTCACATATATTAGACTTTTCATTTCACATCACAACCCTGTGGCTTTAGTATTACCATTTTTTTTTTTTTAAGATGAAAAAGCGAGTGCTCTTAGGTCCTCTGTTTCCTTTAGCATATCACCTGCTTCCATGACCCTGCATTACCTTGTATGTGGGGTCTCAAATTACCCTATATAAGCATCACCCAAATGTGTTCCATGAAACATTAGTCCCACAAAACACTCCTTAAAAAAAAAAAAAAGACTTCTTTGGTCAAGTAGATTTGGGAAATGGTGTATACCTTGTCTGCATCTTGGAGGTTCATACTGCACACTAGTTACATAAAAGGTTGTGAGGAATCCTGTTCAACTTTAACCCAGATTTTGTCAAGTCTGCACATCCCCAGGATCCTTTGTTGGCGAATACTTTTAACATGTTATTGAAGATCCTCTGGGTCGTGCTGCACTAAAGAATGCAAGTAACCACCAGTACTCAGTTGTCTATTGTGACTCTCAGTTCTCATTCAGTCCCTAGAGCTAATGGGCTTAAAAGTTCATCTCTTAAAGATGAACTGTACAAGTCATCTGTCTGATTCCCACTGAAAACGTATGTATCGTCCACAGGAAACTGGGCCAGTACATTAACATCTGCTTGCATACCTGCAGTTACTGGGCGTTTATTACTTCTCTAGGTGCCGAGTCCACTGACTGATGACTCTTTGAGACCAGAACCTCATGGAATGTCTGCTCTTAATGCACTCCACAGCCCTCCTGGTATCTGAAGGTAGTTCTCATGCATTCTAGACTTTTGGCATATAGTTTCCAGCAGTGAAATTCCTTCTCCACCCAAAGCAAGGGGGATCTTTTTAATTAACAAAAGTAAAAACAAAACACAATTTCCCTTCCTGGTGCAAAAGCTCTCAAAAGTTTTGAGGTTTCTTATTGTACACAGGAAGCATCTGACCATAGCTCAGAGCCTGAATAACCAGCCCCTTAGACCTCTTCTACCTTACACACCTCTCCTTGCCCCCTGCTCTGGCCCCCAGCCTTGGTAGCTGTTCTTTGGGGCTCTGAGCTCACTGTACCTTGAGACTCTGAGGCAGCTGCTTCCTTCCTCCACCTGCAGGGCTCTTTCCTTATCTGTTTGCAAAAATCACTCCTTTTCGTTATCTTTTTTTTTTTCAATTTTTTAAAATTTAAATTCAATTAGCCAACTTATAGTACATCATAATTTTGGATGTAGAGTTCAATAATTCATCAGTTGCATACAGCATCCAGGGCTCATAATATCACTCCTTTTCTCATCTCAAATCTTACCCCCTAAAAAGGCCTTTCTTCATCACCTCTTCTCAATAGTGACTCCAGCCTCCCCACACCTGCCTCTCAGTCATATCAACCTGTCTTACATCTTAGACTTTTCTTATTATCTGAAATCATTTCCTTTTTTTGCTTCTTAATATCTGTGACTGCTTGGGTCAGTGTTAATCCCTGAAAACAGGGGTCTCACTTGTGCCCCAAAGCCACCATAGTGCCTGGAACATGGTAGGGCTTAATAAGTATTTGTTGAAAGAATGAATGAGAAATGCTTGATAAGAGGGTCTACATGACCCACAATAGGGTATGAAGGGGAGCTGGACCCAAACAGAGATGACTGCTGGGTCACCCTGGACCTCCTGCTTCTCTAAAGTAGATATTTATCCTTTCTCACTCAGCCTATTTTCTCTTTCACCCTAATGAGGACATTCTATCTGTTCACAGCAGACAATAGGCACTGTCTTTAAATATCTATTGTAATTGCCAGAATCAAGATTTCCATAAATATGGATTTCTTCACCAGGAAGCATACACTGTATGTTATTCTTCCTATGTTAAATATAGATTTGTCAAAAAGCACAATCCATCTTACTGAGTGAAGTGTATAGAGGGAGCACATAAACCCGTTAAAATATTATAATATGCTCTGTACAGTATTTTTAGGATTTCTTCTCCCTCCTGCTGCAATGAAATATTATCCTGTGGGATATGAATCTTATGTTCCAGATCTATTCCCTCACGTCATCCACTTGGTTTCACACCTATAGCTGGGCCTCTGGGGCCCTCATGGCTGGTGTTTCTTGCAAAAATTTAGAAGCAAAGGAGGAGATGGAGGTATAAGAAATAGGAGTTGGTGCACATGATCAAATCCTTAGACACACAGAGGCCAGGAAATTTTCTCCCTCAAGTGATTTGTTTTCTCTTTTCAAATTTATCTCCCTTAAACTGAGTGCTTTATCCTTTAAGGCTAAGAGGGTGCTCCCTCTTACCCAGTGCTCCCTAAGAAAGCATGGCTTGGAGGTAAGTTGGCCTGGATTTACTTGAGTGGACCCTGGCCTTCAGAGTGGCTTGGCATCTGACCTTCCAGCTAAATCTTTATTTTGGCCAAGCAGGAACAGCTCCAGAGAGAGACAGAAATAGAGAGAGAGTGAGATGCAGACAGAGACAGAGAGACAGATGGACAGAGACAGAGAGACATACAGAGACAGAGAAAGAAAGAGATAGAGACAAGGAGAGAGAGAGAGAGGCATTCTATAGGTCTAAAGTCTGTGGAAAATTGCAGTCATTTGTTAAATATTGAGAAATACACTTAGTAGTTATAGGGCATTTCTTTGAATCGGTCATAGTAAATATTCAATCAGAAGAGATAAGGTGGTCCTATGAAAAAAAAGTACTAAACTAGATGCCAGAAGACCCAGAGGATTCTTTTTGGTTTTATCACAACACAGTAGTTATATGACCTTGAGCAAATCCCACATTTTCCCTAGGCTTCAGTTTTCCCATCTGTAAAACGATGGTTTAAACTCTGTGATATCCAACATCCCTTCAGGCTCCAACATCCTAGATTCTAGTCTAATTATGCAAACATATTTACTGATTGATAACACTATAGTTGTTTGCTGGTCAAACTTTCAGCAACCTCCAGGGCACTTTTTCAACCCCCAGAAGCAGGTAAAGGCTCTCAGTGTTTGGATCTGATTGTAGCAAACTCCTAGCACTAAATCTAGATGCATCCAGAGTCTTGAGTTTTATATAGGATGCAATTTTACCCTGCTGTATGAGTTGGTCATGTAGTAGAGAGTAGGTGAGAAGAGGCAAATAAGAAAGGGGGCTGGAGGTGGGGACTGCATGGTCAGGTCCAGCAAGCAGGAGGAAGAAATGGGAACCTTCAGAAGCAGCATGAGAACACTGCTGTGTGCTGGTCTCTCTCAGACTCACTCTGATGTTGAATCACAGTAGGCTTCATGGCGTGTGGTACCCTCCACTCAAGACAGCAGTGCTGTATAAAATGCTTCTGACAGTTAATAATTAGGAGCTGACATGTGAACATTTACAAGAATGTTCCTTGCATTGACTCCCTTCCTCCTATGAGGTAGGTTACAGTGGGGAAAGTGAGGCCCAGGAACAGTGCAAGGCCCAGCTGAAATCTGAACTCCACCAGTCTGATCATAGGGCTTGAGTTCTTTACCTCTGTAATATGCTGTCCCCCCTCCCCAGAAATTTTGATGGAAAAACAGTCTTGGTACCTGGGTCACCTTCAGTTTCTAGGAAATCCTCTCATTTAATGCTGCCTTCCCTGACACCAAATAAAGGCAGTTACTACACTGGGGTCTATGGACATTGAAATAAAACAAAATGGATTATGTGCTCACTACACACCCCCCTGTCAACTCTAGGAATCAGGAAAAGCATATATACACATATCTGTTCATCCATCTGTCCATCCATCCATTCATCCACCACTTGACATCTAACATCCGCTGCTCATTAGGCATTGGAGATGAACTGCCATATGAGACAACACCTGACTTCATGGACTGTTACCTTGACAGTGGGAGAGCCCGACAATGAAGTGAGCAGTAACACCTCAGTATAAGTGCTGTGGCAGGAATGAGTTCAGGCCTTAGGCAGGGACACTTAATGCCAGCCTTTGGGGAACTCAAGGCTTCCAAGAGGATACACCAGTATTAACACTGACAAATAAGCAGACATCAGCCAGGAGAGGGAGCATGGTGCAGTTGTACACACATGAAGTGCATTTGGGGATGTAAGGCACAGCATAGGGAATAGTCAATGGCATTGTAGCAATGTTGTAGGGTGACAGATGGCAGCTACACTTGTGGTGAGATAGCATAATGTACAGAGAAGTTGAATCACTATGTTGCACACCTAAAAATAATGTAACAGTGTGTGTCAACTATATCCAAATTAAAAAAAAAATATATATATATAAAATATTTCAGGTAAAAAGAACAGCCATTGCAAAGACCTTGGCAAAGCGAGAGACTCAGTATGTTCGGGGAACTCAGCCAGAGCATCAGATTCCGATGTCCTCGCCTCCAAGAGATTCAGTAGCAGAATGTGTCCAACAATCAGAGTGAGTAAAAAACGAGGCCAGGAATTCCCTCCTGGGGAGGTAGGAGGGCAAGACTGGCAAGGGCAGGAAAACCCACACACAGCTCATGCTGCCTGAGTCCATCCTTGGTTCACTCAAATCTCTGATAATCACTCCTACTTATGGCACCATCCACTTAGTATCAATAAATCCCCCAGCCCTGGGCATTGCCTTGACAGCTCTCTCCCAGGGAGGAAACTCCTGTATCAGCAACTTCTTTTTATTGTCAGTTCATTTAAGGCTTCTCACACCGGCATTTCTCCTCGGCTCCTGGCTTCAGTCCCTGGAAATGTGGCAGCCTCATTGTAAATAGTGGATAATGAGATGATAGGACAGTTTCCTTCTGGGGGAGGGAGATAGAAAGTGTGTGTAGTGGAGTGGGAGACCTTTAGATATTCATCTTCCTCCCTGAAAAATTCTAACTTTATTGGTGGAAATGGCATTCTTAATCTGATTCTAACCTTGTGATGTCAAATGTGTCTTATTTCTATCACTCAGAGGACAGTAAGAATGCTCCTCCATCCCCTTATACTGTCTTGCATCCAAGATCTAATACCAACATGCCATTAATTACCATTAATAGATATAAATTGTTCCCTTCTCCTCTAAACAACATCACAGTTACTTAAGATTCTGAGATATGTCTGGGGCTTCCCTGTTATTTACTAGATAAAACCTTATCCTCCATTTGCTAAGTTCAACAAATATTTGTTGGGTACCAGAAATTAATATTCCCAGAAAATTGGGATACAGTGATGATATAAGACAAGTGTTCTTTCTGCCTTCACAGAGCTTGCACAGGAGTTCACGAAGTTTTACATCAGGGGAAAATAAGGGTATTTTGAAAGAGTAATAAAGGGCTCAACCATAGGGAAAAAAATGGCCATAACTATTATATAACCAGTTTTTACTGAGCACTTACTACTGGCCAGGTATGGTACTAAGCACCTTGTGTCAATATCCGGATAGAGGAACCAGTTTATCCAAAGAAGTGGGAGAGAGAAGGGGACCTTAGGGAAACCCCAGAAAAGCAAATATGACTAGGGTAGGGATGTGGCAAAAAATAGGAGGGTGGTAGGGACCACAATACCAAAGGCCTTGCTCAGCTTGGAGAAGTTAAATCTCTGTGTTTCATGTCAATGTTGCATTTTACTTTGGCTTTGGATTCATCTCAGCTTTCTGGAGTCTCTCTTCATGCTGACCCCAGAGCCTAGTTGGGATATGGCAGCAAAGAGAGATGCAGAAGAGGAGAAATCCTTCACTGCTCAGATTTGTGTATTCATTAGGAAACATGAGTGTTAATTACCAGGCATTGAAAGACAATGAGATGTACCACTGTGTATGAGGGTAAGAATTAGGTCAAGTCTGGCCTCCCTGATCCTAGATTTAGATCCATCTTGTGGCTGACACATGAAACCAAGGGCAGGAGACAGGACAAACAGACTGACTTTTCAGGTGTCTGATATGGTTCTGGAAAAGTAAATGCAGAGAAGCAAATCTGGGATCATGAATAAGCTCCTTCCCTTTCTAGGGTGCAGTTTCTCCATCTGGGCAATGAAATCCACACTAAATCAGTGTTTCTCAAACTTTTGTTTGTTAGAAGACCTCTAATAAAACTTTAATACTTGTTGGAGATGTGTTGTTCTATAGATGGGAATATTCTCCTCTCTCTCCTCATCTTTCTTCTATCTTTCCACCATACATCCATTCATCCAGTAAATATTTACTGACATGTATTACATGTTAGGCAGCAAGATGGTGCTTGGGGGATACAACACTGAATAAGAAGATGATGCCGTGCTATCATGAAGCTTCGGTTTTACAGAGGGGGGAGAAATTATATACAATCAACAAGATCACTTTGGACACAGTAAATGCTATGAAGAAATGGCATGAGATGTGAGAGCCACTGGTAGGGCAACTTTAGATAAGATGGTCAGGGACACCCTCTTTGTGGCATGAACACTGGAGCTGAGAGATGAACCGTAGGAAGGAGCTGGCCAGGCAAAGGGCCAGGGAAACAGTTTCATGCAGAAAAAGGACAGAGTGTACCAAGGTTCTTATCAAGGCTCAGGAAAAGATTGATGAGCTTCAGAAACAGAAAGAAGGTCAGTGTGGAAGTAGCATAGGAGAACGGAGGAAGTTAGTAGAGATGAGCATGAAGAGACGCATCCTACAACTCCCTGAGTAAACTTAATACTCCTCCAAGGATTATAATGCCTCACGTGTGACTTGGGTACCTGTGAAGCTCTAGAGCATCACCTTGGTCTGAGAAGAACAGTACTACCTAATCTTACCAGGCCATTCAGTTCTAACATCTTAAATCTCAAGTCAATGGAGGAGAGACACAATGGAGGGTTCTGACTTAGTGGAAAATGGGAAAGGGAACATCTTCTGACTTAGGTGTGATGGGACCTTAAATATGGATAATCACTGAGTTCATTGGGCTCTAGTGTAGATGCTGCTGTTCTTTGGATATTTCTAGGCTAGTTTAGGTTCTGGGCCGTTTGTTTATGCTCTTGCTCCACCTCAAAAAGCCCTCCTGCTTTCTGCCATTTTCCTCTCCAAATCTTTTCCCTTCTTTAAAGGTTTAGCTCAAATGCCTTCTCTTCTATGAAGCTCTTATGACTTTCCATTCCTAGCAATCATCTGAAGGTCTCTATTCTTCTTTTAAATATCCATAGAAATGTGTGCCTCTTATGAATCTTTTATCTGTCACTCATGCTTTATTAGTTTGTGTTCTTTGATTGCAAGAATAGAAATCAACACAGGCTAATGTAAGACAAAAAGAAGCTTGTGGTAAGGATATGACAGACTCACAGCTAAAAAAAAAAAAAAAAAAATCCCTGGGCCTTAGAAAGCATAGACATAGCAGAAGTTTGAGAATCTGGGGTTTCATGAACTATCTCTTCAGTGTCACTACTGCTCTAGCCATTTGTGATAACTGCTCCATACAGCTCCAGACTGGCTGTGCTCAGGGCCTGGATCCCCCTTGGTCAGGGGAAGTCAGAACAACTAGCTAACTATCTTACCAAGATGGCAGCCAAAGGGAAATGAAGGTGCTGTGAACAGAGAGAAGATGGATGATGGGCATATCAGACCAAAATATGTCTATTAGATTTCTATTTGCTGATATTTTATAAGTCAAAGTCAAAGACCATGTTAGGAGTTCCATAAATGTCATACACATCCAAACACCAAGGTTAAGTAAAGAGCTGTATAAAATTCAGTCATTGTTTTCTATGGGCTTTCTATGGGTTCGATACTATGGAACTGGTGGATAAGACAGTTGATACCTCTGCCCTCATAAAGCTTCTATTATTCTTCACAATCTCTAGATGGTATCACACAGTGACTACACAATATTTTTGGTACATAAGTAAATGAAAGAATGTGTAAATGTAAATCATTTACCTGTATTAATCAATTGATACTATTCTTGGCAATTGAGGTCACCTTGCTTCCGAGTCTTTACTTGCATTAGTTTGAACTCATTATTTTTCTTTCACTTTATCAACTCACTTTATATATTTTCACCCACAATTGAGGTATAAGTTCCCTTGAGGGTAGAGGCCCTCTAACTTTGTCGTTTTTCTTGATAGGCACAATGGGAAGTATCCTTTATAGAGTTGGGTAGGGCATAAACATAAATGCTTGGTGATGTTATTTGTCTTAGTCTTCTAAATTAGGCTGACCATCTAGTAACCCAGAATTTGTAGGATATATAATATCCCCTCCTCACAGTCATGCTTCAGCCCACTGAACTCTATCATTCCCTGTTTCTTAAGCCAACAGAGATTGAGAGTTGTGCTCTTAGGCTGGCATCCAGAACCAAGTCAGCCTTAATGTAGTCTAGCCACAACATGCAGTTTCCTTAGCCAGTGCTCCCTAGGCAAGAAGGGTTACATCTCATTACATAATTTAACCCTTAGGATGTCAAATGGATTAAAAATGAAGGCATTTTCACCCTGCATAACAAACTGCTTAGCATTACTATGTACCCATGTAGTATTATGGGAAGAGAATCTTTCAGAGATATTTCCTATAATAACACACATATATGTGTGTGCTCTCTTCCTTAATCCATCACTTAATCCAGAAACAATCATAGGATCATAAATTAATAGTGCTAAAAAGGTACCTTGTCTCGAGGGCCTTTTGGCCTAGAGAAAAGCCTCTTAATAGATAGCTCTGTGACCAACTCCACTTTAAAGTCTTCTTAATTTACATGTGCTTACATTGTGTTAAGAGTATCACTAGTCATAGGTAGAGCCTCCTACCTTACATGACGTCAGCATACTGGGAACTTCCCAATACCTATCTATTCTGGGTGGCTAACACTACTTGGGAAAAATACTATTATTATTATTATTATTATTATTATTATTATTATTATGTCACCTATTGAGTGTTTACTCTGTGCCTAATTCTGTTCTAGGCACTTCATCTACATTTATCATTCACTCCTCACAGCATCCTAGTTATTTTTTTTTCCTATTTCATGCACGAGGAGGCTGAAGTTCAGGGAGACTAATTAATCTTCCACAAATCACTCATGTGGTAAGTGACAGAGCTGGGATATGAATCCAGGTCTGTTCCACTCCATGGCCTGTGCCTTGAACTACGCTATTCTGTTCCCTAAAGGTCTGGCAACACAAAACAGAGCTTTTATTCCCCGGATGATATTACAGACAACACTGAGCACTTATTATGTGCCAGGCACCATGCTAAGTGTTTTATGTGAATAACTTATTTACTACTAATTTGATAGTATGGCCTAGGGATACAGTTATTGTCCCATTTTATGAAGAGAAGACTTAGGAGCAACAATTTTCCCAAGGGTACAGAGCCATTATGTAGAAGATTCAGAATATAAATATAAGTAGTCCAACTTCAGGGTCATTGCTCTAACCCTCTCTGCCAGGTATCAGCAAACTTTTTCTGCAAATGGCCAAATAGTAAATATCTTAGGCTTTGTGGGCTACCTTGTCTCTATTGCAACCAGTCCATGCTGCTTTTGTAGCACAAGAAGCAGCCAAAGACAAAATGTAAAAAAATGAGCATGACATTTTATTACAGTATAAAACTTTATTTACAAATACAGGCAATGGGCTAGATTTAGCCTGTAGGTTGCAGTGTGCTAGCTCCTACTCTGCTATTCTGCTACTGGATAGCAAGTAGGATGAGATGCAAAATTTGGGGAGAGATACTAATAACTCAGAGTGTATTATATGATTCTCAAATCTCTCACATCCATTTTCTTTTGTGAATACCCAGCAAGGTAAGTAGGGCAGGAATGATGATCCTTGAGCCCATGTATGAATGAGGAACCAAGGATTGTGCAGCTGAGGAATGACAGAAATAGCTGACATCCCACCATTCCTTTCCACATCTTGTGGTTCTTCTGTGGTGACTGTGGTTATTCATACTGTGGGGAAGGCAGGGGACAGGAGCCCTGAGAGGGTCAGAGTCAACTGATGATGTCCCAAATCGACTAAAGGCCACTGCTTGCTGGCTTGTGTGCAAGAGCCAGTGAGGCCTCAAAGTTCACAGGCTCCTAATGAAGTGTCAACACTCAGATGCAATATGGTAAGTAGGTGGGGACAGTTCTGATCTCTAGGCTTCCTGTCCTATGCACAGACCAGCTTTGAGGTAGAGAAGGCTATAACACTCTCTTACAGCTACAGATGACTCTGAGGTCAGAGAGACCCCAACCCTGAGATGAAGAGTCCAGATAAGGACTCCATTTACTTAGCTCTGCCTGTGTGGAGTCTTTGGGAACTAGCATATTAACCAGTCAGAGCAGACTGAATAAAAGCAGGGACACTAACCAAAGGGAAGTGATTGAGGGGGAGGCGGGGGAAGAGAGATTAGCATCATAGCTTCCTCTGCCTTTGGCCTATCCACTACCCCATACCTCCTCTTTCCCGCATCATAAAGCAACTTCTGCTGGTTCATGAATGAACCATGACTGCAAGGCACACTGGGTAAATCATTTATGAGGTGAGGCCAGACTCTCCCTTTGGCTATCTTATTTTGTTTCCTGGGTGAGTGGGAGGAAAAAAATATTTTGTTTCTTATTTGCTATTCTTTTCCTATGAAAATCATGCATATAAATGGACTTTTCTATGCCAAGCAGCAAGCCTACAGTGTAATGCACACCGATGAGCCTGATTGGCACCTGCCAATCAAGGCAAGGTTTTACCAAAATCTGCAGATGACAGCTCAAGGATGCCCTACAATCAGTGAAATTCATTTTCCAGCTAGGGTGTACCCACTGTGGAGGTGAAAGGATGAGAAGGAAGGATAAAATAAGGCTACAGAAGACGAGCAGTTCCAGATCTCGAAACCATGTGGCACCATCAGAAACCAAAGTCCACCTTGTCTGATATCTGAATTCACTCCTAACCTTTGCCCTTGGCTGATTTCTTGAGCTGAACACTAATCAAGGGGAGAGTTGGATACAGGAAAGCTAAATCTATATATTGGCAAATCGAACTTCAATAAAAACAAATTAAAAAAAAAAAGAAAAGCTAAATTTTTTTTCCCCTCTGTTCTTCTTATCCGTGGTCTCAGTGAAGCAGGCTGGGAATACCTCATTTAAGACAAATGCTCAACCAGTAATAGAATGTTGCTATGAACATGAACTTGCCTTTCCTTTCCAACAGGGATGTGCAAAACAATCAAGAGTCTACCAATAAGGGTACTTGAAATCTAAGGCTGCAAGCTCTGCCCCAGCCTATCTATATCCTGCCTCTGCTCCCAGGCCATGCCCCCACTGCCTCAGCTTCACACTGGTTTTTCTTTTACTTTTTAGGACAGTCCAAACTTTTTTTGCCTTGGGGCTTTTGCACATGCTGTTCTCCCATAGGAAGCTCTTCCACTCTCTTTAAACATCTGGCTATCCATTTCTCAGGTCTCTACTTTAGTGTTCTCTATTCAGAGAGGCCTTCTCTAAAGTATACATTCTGCCTTTTTGCCTTATTTCCATTATCTCTGTCTTTGATTATCCTCTTTAGTCTTTTGTGTATTTGTGGAATTTCATATCCCCCAACAGAGGAGGGATTATGACTATTGTATCTACCACTACAGTCCTAGCATCTATATGGTGCCTGGCACATGGGAGGCACTTGGAACATATTTGCTAAATGGGATGAATGGCAGACTAAATAAGCTGCTGGCTCTCTACATGACCTTAGGCGAGTTATTTCCTCTCTTTGGAGTTCATTTCCTTATTTGTAAGAGAAATGAGATTCAGTTAGCTTGAACACTCTTTCACCTCTGCAAGTACAAGTTTGTTTGTTTGTTTGTTTGTTTGTTTTCTCATTTTCCAGATGGGAGACGTGAGGCATGAAAGCATGCTGTCCAGCCTAGAGACTGGAACATAGGTCTCCTAGACAATTTCCACCAACTGACACTTCTTAGCTACTTCTCTGCAGAGACAGTTACCCCCTCACTCCTGGTATTTAGTTTCTTTTGTACCAAAATTTGAATCACTTTGTATGATTTCTCAAAATGCAGGATGAGACAGATGCTGCCAAAAACCAATCCAGGCTACTTGAATTCTGGAAGGAATTCTGAGAATATAAACATTCCTCACTATCCTGGGTTGTTCTCCTTGAATGTCCCCACTAAAATTAAGAGTTTTAGGAGTGGGTATGTAGGGGAAAGGCTGAGATTCAAGCTAATTCTGGGGAAAATAGAAAGCAACAGAGGAAGGAGTAGAAGGCACAGGTACAAATATGTGGAACTGGTGTAACTATTTGAGGAAAGCATGAACATGCAACTAATATACTAGTTTTCCTGCTTGGGCATAATGTACCCAAAGGGCTCCTCCCTGGCCCTGATTCAACCCTCAAGCCTCATTTCCCAACAGTCCCCCAAAACAGCAGAGACCCAAACACACTGTTGAATGCAGCACACCATTTCCTTCCTGGTATCCATCCCTTTGTACACATTCTTCCAATATGCCCATCCCCACCTGGAAAACTACACATTCTTCAAGACCCAATTAAGATGTAGACTCCAGTGGGCAGCCTTCCAACCGTTCCAAAAAAAAAAAAAAAAAAAAAAGCTACTTTCTCCTCTGAGTTTTAATTTTTTTTTCTTTAAAGATTTTATTTATTTACTCATGAAAGACACACACACACAGAGGCAGAGACATAGGCAGAGGGAGAAGCAGGCTCCATACAAGAAGCCCGATATGGGACTGGATCCTGAGACTCCAGGATCATTACCTGAGCCAAAGGCAGACCCTCAACTCCCGAGCCACCCAAGCGTCCCTCTCCTCTGAGTTTTTAATGCACTTTCTTAGTACTTATCTCAATATTCTAGAATTTAGCATTTTCATATTTGTCTTCTTCACTAGAACTTATGTGAGCTTATTTAGGGCAGGACAGGGCTGGGTTGAACTTGTTTTTTAAAGTCTCAGAGCCTAGCCCTGGTTTTGATATAGTAGATGCTCAGTAACTGTTTTTTTGGTTTGCACACCTGTGAAGTGAAAGCAATAGCACCTCCCTTATCTGCTGTGAGTTTACCAAAGTTCTAAATTCAATATAAAGTGTAGTAACATGTAAGGCATCATTTTATTCTAATTATACAACCAAATAAGAGGTAGACCAGACAGGTATTATTATTCCCTTTATCCACAAGGGCTAAGAGGCTTGCTCTGAGTAGCACAGCCAATAAATATCAAACTAGAAAAAGAAAATCATGTTGCATGAATTCTTGTAGGGTGTTTTTTCCTATCAGATCACAAATGCCTCTCAAAAGTTGACTGTGAGTTTGGTCATACTGATTGGCTGACTAAAGAAAACATGGATTTAAGTCCTTCCAGAGATGTCACAAATGTATCTACCTCCCCCACTTTCTATTCCCACTACCACCTTCCCTCTGTCACTGCTCATCATGCATACTCATTACACTATATTACTTCCTTAATCCTGGCCTCCACTTTGCCCATTTCTTTTCCTATCCTCATCCACTCTTCACAAAGCAGCCAGAATATTCTTTTGAGAACAGAAATCAGGATCATGTCTTAACACCACAGCTCTGGGCCCCTCCAAGGTTTCTCATCATGTTTTGAATAAAGTCTAAACTCCTTTGCATGACCTCTAAGGGTTTGTATTGTCTGAGTCCTGCAGACCTCAACAACTTCATTCATCATTTCCCTGTTCTTCATTGCTTGCTTTAGCTTCTCGGACACACCAAGGCCTCCATGATGCTGCACCCCCTACTGAGGACTCCTTTCCCACTTCCACTTGGCTGGCTTCTTTCCATCTTTCAAACGCCGCCCCAAGTACGTTACCCACTGTTCTCTGTCACAGCATTTGGTTTGTCGTCTTAACAGCATTTTACTCAAGTTGTAATTACAGTAGAAGGCTTTTTATCTAATGCAACAGGGACTGCAATTAGATTATTTGAGAAAGATGGTTAAAAAGAAGAATCGCCAAAAATGACTCATAGCAGGTATTTTCTTTTAGTTTAAAACACCTAAGTGCACATGTGTTTATCAATCTTTGGTACAATGGGAACTTGAAGACATTTACAAAATAAATAAAAAGTACAATTTTTTTTTTGGTTTTCCCCCCAAATTTTTATAGTTGTCTCACCTAATATTACTGTTTTTGGTGATTCATGTTTGAGACCTTCAAAAGTATTTAACTTAGTTTCCAAAGAAAGAAAACAACTTTGTTTTGCACTCGTATTTCACCAGCTTACATAATTTTTAGTTACATTGCCCAAATATAATAAAAACACAGACGTATAAATAGGTTTGGAAACAACATAATTGATTCCTAGCACATTTTTCGTAAAGTTGATGTGAACAGAAATATATGGGCTCATCAGAGAAGAGGCTACTGACCAGGAACTTCCAGCTTACCAGGAATGTCAGTTGGGTGTTTACAGAGAGAATAGGGAATGTAGGTCAATCCAAAGAGACAGTTGAATGGAAGTTGGTTATGAGAGATTTCACTGCATCTAATTGCTTGTTGGCTTGTTAATTTTTTATTCCTCTTAACTTAAGGCTATAAGTTTTGAGAGTAGGACCTCTGTATCTTTTTCTAAGCACACTGACCCAGTGCATAGCACTGAGAAGTACAACCAGTTCCAAGTAAATGAATCAATAAGTTAGTGGACTATCTCCCTCAAGTGAGGACTTTGGTTTACTCAACAGTAAGAGAAGAGGCATGGATTATACAAACATGGTCATTTACAGATCCAATTCTGTTCCCACTAATCACGTTACTACTAACCATTTTTATATTTCAAGCTCTGGTTTCCTCCATACATTCTATATATACATTAGAGTATTACATTATTGATGTCCTTCACATCCACACAGGTCATACAACCACACCACTGCCACGTTACCACCTACCCTCCTACCTGGGGCCATGTGTTGCTTTAGGATGACCCCTTTCCCCAGTGCCTCCTCCAAGATAGGCAGGCCAGTTATGATCTGTGGTGCTAGAGTCATGAAATCTCTGCTGGGTTTGTATCTTTGGGGAGCTATGAGGCCTGAAGCAGCTTTGAGTATGGGTAGGAAGGGCCTCCTCTCTAAGGGTAGAAAGCTTGCATCTGTCTTATTTGAGACATTGGGTCACAATTCTTTCCTGCCACCCACTCTCTTGGGCTGGTCTCTTCTGGTCCCCATAGTCCTGATATCTAGAGAGCTGAGATCCAGTGAGCACCTCGAAGAAAGAAGCTTCCATGGATCTTCAAACTAAATATCTCCATCTTATATCTAAGGGAAGAGTGGCTGATTTAGGATTTGGGGATTCTGGTCACCAGCGTAATGACAGTGGCAACAGATGATGAAGATGATAATTCCTAGTATTACTGATAACTGCTTACATGTATTACATACTTGGATGTAGGAAATAGATTATATTTTATATACATTAACTCTTTTAAGCTCTGTAGCAACCCTAGAGGGTATACCCTATTATGATTGTGATTATCATTATTTCATACAAAAAGGACTGAGGCACAGGTCAAGGACGTCATAGAATCAATGAAAGAGCTAGAATTCAAATCTAATATATATCTGATTCCATAATGTGAGTCCTTACTCTTTTATGCTGAATCACCTTTTAACATATTAAACACCATGACATTCACTGAGCAATTAACTTATTAATCTAACATATCATATGTTATACGTTTTGGGGAAAATAAGAAGAAGGCAAGCAGGAAATGTCTGTGATCACTGTCTGCCCTGTTCTGAACTGCCTTTTCCTCTGAATGTACAGAACATGCTGTACTTCTACTGTAGAATTTATTTCATTTTATTTTGTAGAGTTTTTACTTGTGGTTCTTGAGTCTGTCTCCCTCATCACACTACAATATCCCTCTAAAAGCAGAAGCCTTGATCATATTTTCCCCTATAATGTGTCACATATGATCCTGTGCCCCCATATACTAGCATCATATCCTATGGAGCCCAGGTGCAGCTCCAGAATTCTCCTCAACCTAGTTACCAACACCAAACAGCAGAGGTGTTATGCGAGGTTAAAAGTGTTTACATCCTTGATCTCAGGAGAGCAGGGAAGGAAAGCCTTAGAGTCTCCTCATTTTTATCAACTCTCTACAGAGTTGGTCATCACAGACATTTCCTACCTGCCTCCTCACTTCTTCTTTAAACTGCTGAGGCAATTTAAAGTGTTTTCTGTCTTCTCACCTCACTGGCTATCAGCTGGGCAACAAGTTGTGAAGGCCCTAAGTCAGTATAGGGTGCTGTGACAGGCATCCTGAGGATGCACTGTAGGAGAAGGAGCTGTGTATACAACATGGATTTCTAGAGGAGGGCTGCTGCTGCCAACTTCAACCCAAAGCCAGGAGGGAGGTAGAGGAAGTAGAAGAGAGGGAAGGAATCATACCGTTGGTCTCTTCAGGGCCTAAGTCTGCAGAACAAAGGCAGTAAGGTAAAGGGAAGCCATCGAGGGTACACTGGCCTGTGAGTCCCCAACATGGGGTCTAGTGTACTGGCCTACCATGCCTGTCTCTCTGTTGAAACTTGACCAGGCTCTTCCTGTCTCTGGGCCTCAAGGTCCTCTTGGTAAAACAAAAGATTTGGTGGCAATTCTCTATAATTCCAACATTCTCTGATTATTCTTAGCTGCAAGCTGATGAACAGGAGCCAAAGCAAGTATGGGCTGCTGATCAGGCAAGGACTCCACTCAAGAAGCAGACCCTGGTAGTGGTCTTGCACATTTGCTTCTGGATCTGAAAATACTACAGAGAGAGCCCCATCCAGTGCAGGGCTGTACTGCATAAAGAAAAAGCTAGAAAACAAAACGTAATGATTTGATCTACTGTATGGACAAGAAAACCAGAACAACATAAAACGAAAAAGCAAACTGATTAAAGAATAGGCAGAGGTACTGGCTATGCAAGAATCTGAGGAGAGGGAAAATGTAAAGGGGATGAAGGCAAATGCAAATGAGTATATAGGTACATTTAGTTCATTTTTAAGTTGTAAAATATCCAGTAGTGTCTGGTTAGCCTCAGATGTCACCCAGAGGAGCCAGATAATGTTCACTACAACAATAATACAGAGTAAAAGCTATCACTTATTGAGCATTTACTAAATATTCACATGACTAAACATATGCATTAATTTATTTATTCCCCACAACAATTTCATGAAGACAGTATTAGCATCTCCATTTACAGATGAAGGTATAAGGGTTTAAGGTCACACAGACATGGCCAATCTGGGAATCACAGCTAGGTCAGTCTGTACTTCAACTCCAGGCTTGTAGCCATCCTCCCTTCATAAAAGCAAACAAATTGACATGCCTCCTCACACCTATTTCCCTATGATGATGAGAATTTCATAACACTCTGTCCACTTATTCCAGTACATCAAGATCCCACTCAAATACCAGTGTTTCTGTGATAATCCTTGTCAGAGTCAATCCATCCCTTCCTGAGTTCTTAGCTCACATTTCCTTTTTTTTAAATAATAAATTTAATTTTTATTGGTGCTCAATTTGCCAACATACAGAATAACACCCAGTGCTCATCCCATCAAGTGCCCCCCTCAGTGCCCGCCACCCAGTCACCCCCACCCCCCACCCTCCTCCCCTTCCACCACCCCTAGTTCGTTTCCCAGAGTTAGGAGTCTCTCATGTTCTGTCTCCCTTTCTGATATTTCCTACCCATTTCTTCCCCCTTCCCCTCTATTCCCTTTCACTATTATTTGTATTCCCCAAATGAATGAGAACATATAATGTTTGTCCTTCTCCGATTGACTTATTTCATTCAGCATAATACCCTCCAGTTCCATCCATGTCGAAGCAAATGGTGGGTATTTGTCATTTCTAATGGCTGAGTAATATTCCATTGTATACATAAACCACATCTCCTTTATCCATTCATCTTTCGATGGACACCGAGGCTCCTTCCACAGTTTGGCTATTGTGGACATTGCTGCTAGAAACACCGGGGTGCAGGTGTCCCGGCGTTTCATTGCATCTGTATCTTTGGGGTAAATCCCCAGCAGTGCAATTGCTGAGTTGTAGGGCAAGATGGCGGAAGAGTCGGGTCCCCAAGTCACCTGTCCCCACCAAATTAGCTCACATTTCCATTAGTACATTTAGCACTTTTCTTCATTGTGCTGGAGTTAATTGTGTCTGGTGCCCCCATTTACCCACAAAGCAATTTGTTCAGCTTCTTATTTTGGCACTTAGTGTCTTGCATTAATGCCAACCATGCCTGAATTTGTCTCTTGTCTTTTACAATGAGACCTTCCATTAAGGACAGGACCTGGAGCTGTGTCTTAGGAATCTTTTTGTGGACCTGGCACTTAATAGTGCTTTGGGAACAGATGCTTTCTAGATGAGGCTGGTACACATAGCTGGTTTCTCTGTCCTATCTGCTCTAACAACTGTGACAACCCTCCAGTGTACTTTCCTTGTGCCTTTCCCACAATCAGGGTCACTGAATAATACCAGGCAGGGCTGGGGACTCCTGTGTGGAACAACTTTCAGATAACCGAGCAGGTGAGGCAACTGCCGTTCTCCAGTTCTCTTCCTTCCAATGCAGGGCTGTCCTCTTTGGCGTCATCAGAGTTCACTTTGGGGAAAGATTGCTTATCCTATTCTCTTACCCACGAATTAGTCACTTCCTTCTTCCTTCCTGGGGAATAAAGTCTCTGATCCCTATAAAGAAATCTTTAGAGATCATTTTGCAAGAGAAAGAAGGTACAAGGGCTACATGGGCCTGTGTTCACTCCAGGTTGGATATCCAAGTGGTTAAGAACACAGAGTTTGACAGTGGACAAAGTAGGTTCAAGTCCCCAATCTGTCCTTTGCGCAAGTTAATGAGTAACTCTGGAATCTTTGCTTCCTCATCTGTATTACAAAAATAATAATAGCACCCACCTACCAGGGCTGCTTTGAGAATTAAATGCATTTAACATGTATTCTTAGCACTCCGTTCCTTGGTATCTGTTGCTACAGGTGCTTATTGTTGCCATGTTGCTGCTGTTGTTTTGTAAACAACATTATCTGGCCACTAGAGAGATAAGATGAAAACCTTACCTCTGCAGTTCATAGGAAATGAAAAATCATATGTAGCTTCTAGTTGGAAACCTAAGAATAGCTGTAGTTAAGTTTCTGCTTAAAAATAACTTGCACGTTTTTAGGCTTTTAGAATCCAAGGTGCTTTAGAGAGCATCTTTATCAATTGTGCTGTTTTATAGAAAACAGAAGCTCAGAGAAGTGAAGTGGCATTTCTGAGCCAATCAGCCAAAAATCAGGCCAGCTAGAAATCTTCTGAGCCCAGTCCCGGATATCTCCTACTGGATATTCCTTGAGCTGCTACCCTTTTCTTGGATTTAATCACTTTGTGCCTCTTCCACCTTCCTCATCAGTCCCCATGGTAACCTGAGCACCATCTAAAGACACTGCTTTGCCAGGGATCGAGAAGATGACGGTAACACATCTTGCTGCACAGACATTGCTGCAATGAGTCTACTTCTCTATGCAGACAAATTTCCACTCCACTAGAACTGTCCCTACTGTCACTCCTACATGAGCTAATGCTGCTAAAGTGATGTGCCGACATCTTTATTAATATCATGGGTTAAGGGTCTAGTCCTCCCATTTGAATGTTGCCATTGAACTCTTGTTGATAAGAATTGCACTGGCATTCTGGAGTGAGCATCAGTGATATAAAACACAAGGAAAATATGCTAGATTTGTCATTCTTCACTTTGAGAAAGCAGAGTCAAGGCCTAGTGTAGCTACCAGAGATGAGATAAAGTAAGACCCTGGGTGGAAATCACTCAAGGTGCAACTATGGGGAGGAGACCCTAACCTGGCCTATCAGGTGCATTTACTCACAGCATGCATCAGACAAGCACTCTGCCCTGAATATGCACCTAAATATGCCTTGCAATCTGCTATCTCTGAACTTTTGTCCAAATTGCTCTTTCCATTTTCCTCTATTATTTAAAATTATATAGGATTCTGTGTCTTTTAAAAAAGTATTTTTAGTACCGCTGTTTTGCTGAATAACCATTACTCAAGGAAGCAAGTACTTATCACTGCCATGTCACTGATAAGAAACTGGCAATTCAGACGCATGAGAGGACTGGCCCTGGCTCACAAAGGTCATCTCTGCAGTCAGGCCTTCTTCATTCTCCAGTACCCAGGTTCAGAGAATTTCCGTATGTGGGTGTCAGTGGAGCCTCCAGTGCTGATACTGGACATAAACACGAGATCTCCTGGGTTTGAATCCTGGCACTTGTCATTTGCTATTTGCTTGTGGTATGAGCCTAAGCCTGTTATTTAGACAATCCAGACTAGACTCAGTTTCTCCATATGCAGAACGGGAATAACCATAGTTGCTGTGTCAAAACATTGAGAGGAGTCAATGAGTTTTTATGTGCAAAGTGCTCAGAACAGTGGCTGGCACAAAATACCTGCTCAGTAAATGTTGCTATGGAAACTACTCTGCTCCCTGTTTGAATTCTCTCTGCTAAGGCTCATGTGAAATGCCATGAAGTGTTATTCTGACTTTTTGTAAATAGATGCAATTCCTGCCTCTTTCAGACCCTGTAATCATTTGTACTTTGCTCACAGCACATAGTGTGTTCTGCTGTGCACTGGAGATATCTGTAAACTTACTTTTCTCATCTTTACTCCCCACTTGCCTGTGAGTGCTGTGGTATCAGAGAGAGCCTTCTGATATAAGTACATCCCCTGCAGTGCCCGGCATGGTGCTCCTTGCCAAAGAGAAAGGCAGTTGGCAAATATTGGTTACGCTGAACTCAGTCAAACCCCAAATTTCAGTTCTCACTAAGTCTTAGAACATTAGGACTGGAAATCCTGGCTTCTGGCATAGGGAAAGATACTTGTCCAAAGTCATGCATGTTTGTGCCAGAAATAGGCATGGAAACCAGATCTCCATTCTACCAGCAGCCCTGGGCTCCACCCAAAGCACTGGGCTGTGTCTCTCTCCACGGAATGGAGGAGAAAACAGCCTATGTACCAGAAGTAAAGAGAAAAGGTTGGGAGAAATGATAGCACACAGCTAAGCTTCAGCATCAGTACTGCTCACAGAATAAAGATGCATGAGGGATGCATACCCAGAAGCCTACTAGCGGGGAAGAACATGAATACATTGCATAGCCAATAAAGTAGTTTCTCAGAACTAACTTGGTGTACTCTGCTGCATGAATGGATCAGAAGCCCTGCAAGGAAAAAGCTTCTGGATCCTGAATATATTAAAATGCAAACTTTGAAATGGTTCTTCTTCTCTTTCCATTTAACATGGAATCTAAACTGATGTCCTCAAACTCTGGACTCCAGAACACCTTCTTTTTGCTGAGACTTGCTCATAGAGGAGACAGTTCTTGTACATAGAGGCTGTTTTTCATAGTTCTCTGCATGATTATCTAATCTGGTGGGAATGAGGAAAGGTAAAATTCTTTTCAGCCTACGCCCCAGAGCCTCTTCTCCACAGACTATTGTCATGTTTCTCCTTGTTGAGGCTTCAGATAATGTTTAAAATGTAAAATGAATCAGAGATAATTCTGTACTGGTCAGCTTGACTTGACCAGAGAAATGTTTTGATATCTGGTGCTGTCACATCTTGTCTTCCAGAGTAAGATAAGGTAAATAAGCTTTAAGGTGATAAGCTTTCCCATCATCTCTGATGTAAATCCCTTAAGGTGGGGGTGGGCAGTGAGAAGCTAGTTTCTGATGACCGTGGGTAGGGTTTTAGAGGGGCACAATAAGCAGGCATAGCCCTAGAGTGGGGGACTGCTGAGGCTTACAGCCTAACCTTCAGCTTATTCAGATGATGACAACTGAGGCTGCCCTTAACCACCAAGTGAGCTTCTGAAAATAGGGGCACATTGGCTTGTCAAGTCACGGTTAGTGAGAGATAATTGTTCACAACACAGCCTTCCTGGGGAGAAATGCCCAGATGGCAAACAGCTCTGACCTTGGGATTTGGGGAGAGGTCATCTTCTCCTTTTGGTCTCTATATCCAATACATGAGTCATTTTTAAAACATTTTTAATGTCAAAGATAAAAGGTGCTTGTAACAGTTAAATTGTGAAGGTGAGCTCCGGGAGAAGTGAAAACTACTTTTTGCAAAGGAAATTGATCTGGAAGTCATTTCAAACTATTAACTGACTTGACAGTACTCATTTATTTCCTGTAGATTATTACAACCAGTTATTGTTGCTATTTCAATCCATACATTAGTTTAATAAATATACTGGGGAAACAGTATATGATTAGCCTTCACAGTTCACACACCATCTTACCAACACCATAAACCATATATGAAGCAAACTGGCACTAACTTATTATAATCTTTGCCTTAAAGAGCCACTCTCTTTTTCTTGACTGGTATCAACTTCCATACTGCTCCAAAGATGAGCCATTAGATATGTTAAATGCATATTTTTTTGGATGGCATTTTTAAATTTAAGTTTTGCCTGGGCACAAGGGAGCTGACTTGACACTATGGATCCCATTACTTGCAAACAATGCCATTTTCTGTTATATCAATACCTTCCATGTTGATAGAAATAGCAGTGGTAAAGAATGAAAATTAAATTGGCCTAAAATTTTTGAAGGTTAGTGGATTAATAAGATTGATTGCTCTTTATTGCGGTTTTTCAATCTTATACTTAATCAGTGTCTTCACTTAAAAAAAAAAAAAAAAGCAAACAAAACACCTTTATTCTCTTTCTCACTGAATACTCCATCGGCTCATAGCATCCTGAGCTGTCATTTAGTACCTTCTAGTAACATATAATAAGCCCCCGCTGATGCTGTTGAGCTATAAGTTCCTTGAAGTCAGAGACAATCTGACATGAATAAGAACCAGCTCTGCAGGTCTGTCCCTCTTTGTGCTAAGTCCTGGAGGCAGTACTCTGCAGTGCAGGGTCAGCAAATGCATGACACATATACTCCCCCGTTCTGCACCCAAGGCAGACATCACTAATTGATCATGGCATTCCTTCCAGTTTAGCCCAGTCAAGGCCTCAGAGTCCTCACCATCAGCATTCCTAGAAGCCAGTACCAATTTATCAGAATTGACAGACTTGATAAAGCCTATTTTCTGGCCTAGCCTTAATGGTTAAAAGCAAGGGCTTTGGAATTGGACTGACCTGAATTCAAGTCCCAACACTACCACTTACTTGCTATGTGACTTGGAGGACAGGTGTCCAAGTGCCTTAATCTCAGTTTTTCCCACTGTCAAGTGACTATTCCTCCCATCCTTCAGAGGCCTAAATTTAGGAATTTCCTCCTCTGAGAAACCTCTTCACAAGAAGCCGAGTGTGGCTGCCTCACTAGGCCTCGGAAAACATCCTAAGCTTACTCTTGGTCCTTCTTGCTGGGACAGTGATGGACCCCTTCCTTTTAATATACCCCACTGGTGAGTGAGCTCCTCTAGGGTAGTTACATTTCACAGTTACATTTTCAGAGCCTGACAAAGGCCTTGATACAGTAAATAGCTAAAAATAGACAGTACCATTAATGCATAAAAATCACTTAAAATCATTTAAAAATGAGAATATGACAAATGTTCACAAAACATTAGCTCTTTCATATATTGTCATGTTCCATGACTTTGAGGATCAAAGAGGACTGTTTACCATGGAGCTAGCTTTTACTATGTACGGTTTAATTTTGGATCCTATTGCTCTTCAGCTGCCAAGAATTCCAAGGGTATCTTTGCTTTCTGCATCTTGAGACAGTTTTATTCCTTGAAACAGGGCCATATTCCTCTTCCTCAGTTCCATAAAACCTAACTTGGTGTAGGGCTTGAGAATCTGCATTTCAATCATGTTTCCTGATAATGTTCTGATACTGGTCGTGGACCATTCTTTGAGAATCACTGACTAATGGAAGAAAGGAGATAAGAGGAACACTCTTGCCTTGAGAAGAAACTAAGTTTTATTTATCTGCTCCCAGACTGGCAATGATCTTTATTTGAATCCTGCCAGCTGTATTTGCAATCAATTTTCATTAAAGTCAAGGAAATTTATACCTAAGTATCAGCTGCAGGACCCTGCTGAAGGATAAAAAAACCAGGGTTTCTAAATTTTGCTGATGGAGCTTGCAATTTACCCCCTTTCTCAGTTGACAACTAGTGAAATGACTTGATACTTTAATATCTCACAGTTAATATCATAAGTTTGCAGGATACTTCATATTTTTTCAGAGTGTTTTCATCCATATTATCACATTTGATTCTTATAATAACTGCTTTAGTGAGGAGGCAGGCGGGAATTAGCATCTTTCTTTGAATGACAAAGCAGAGTAAATCAGGACCCAGTATCCTCAATTCTTTGCCAGGTTCCTTTCCATGATACCAACATAGTCTCTGATGCAAGTGTCAGTTCTGCTTTTGAGCTCCCTTCACATACTAAACTTTAATTTATTTCAGATTGGTACAGATACTTTGACCTAGAAGACATCCTCAGGAGACCTACTGATCAGAAGGTTCTTAGGCATTTGGGGATAGAGATTTCATTGACAGCCTCAGGAAAGCTTTGGACTCTCTTAATACAATGCAGGTTTGTAAACATATAATACAATTTACATACAGCTTCAGGTTGTACATGGACCTATTAAGTCCAAGGCTACCATGTTTCATGACTTCAAGAGGCATCACTCCCAGTGAATTAACTGTGGCCCTGTAAAGATCATCCACAAACCATGGAAGAAGAGATGAGGCCATATACTCAATTTTGGCTGGGTGGTTTTTGTGATTTTTGTGATTAAAACTCAGATTCAAGAACTTAAGTGATTTGTTTTAGGTACCAGAGCCAAATAAAGGCAGAAATGGAATGGGAAGCAAAACTTCCAGAAGGCAATATGGTACTGTGGAAGGGAATGGGCCTTCGAGTCAGAGAAACTTTCATTCTCAGTTTAAATTATTTACTGGCTATCAGACCTTAGTTAACCCCTCCAAGATTCAATTTCCCCATTTTGCAAATAGGAATCAGGAAAACAAATAATGTTTAAAAACTGTATTCTGAAAAGGAGCTTCTAGTCTCTGCATTAAATGAAAGGCAATCTGTCAAGTGCTAACACTGGTTGTGGCCCCCAGTAAGCACAAATTCTCTGTCTCCTGAACTATTTTCTCAACTAAAGTTCATATGTAACAATGGGTTAAATTTTCTTGTATCTGAGGGCAGGTAGGTAATATGTTTGGTTGACCAGAGACCATATACATTCAGGTCCTCTGGATCATATAAATCTATAGACAGTATCATTACTTAAAACTATGCCCACATGATCTGATATTCCTATAAGTGATTATGCCATAGGTCCATGTAGAATCCCACAGACATTTATCTTTTAATTATGGCCACAAAAAAAGAAAAGAAAAATCTCACCAAAAAGGAAGAAAGCCTAGACTATAGTAGTGTCTGGTTCTCCACACATTTTTCAATGATTACTTCAGCCTGTATAAAATTAATTCTTCCCATTACAAAGGAATCACATTATACTTCCTAATCTACAGAGTGTAATGGTTTTCACCCTAATTTTTCATTGTATATTTGCATCTAATTCACATTTAAAGGTAAGCAGAATTTATAGGTCACTTCACTGTATATATTTCATTGTGTATCACACATTAAAAAACAAGATCCTTGTTTTAGCTTATAACTGAATCCTAGAATGTCAGGAGTATAAACACCCATAAGGGCTTCATCTAATTCCTACCATCATAGGCAAGAGGTGGATGCTTTAGGATGGGGAAATGGTGTCCTCAAGGTTAAACAGTGAAGGTGTAGGACCTACACTTGAGGTTGCATTTTTCTGACTCCAAATTCAGTATTCCCACCATATTTTTCCTAGCCTGTTTCAGATTTTAGGAGGCCAGAAAGGCCTAGAAGTTGTAGTATTTCCTATTCTTCATCTTTTTCTGCTTTCATTGTATTTTTCCTAAAAATAAATTTGGTGGGCAATGGAATAAACATACACATTCCTTTTTCCATTTTAAAAGAATAGTCTCTTTTAATGGTCTCTACCTGCTGGTTTTATAAGACTCCCATTATGATTACACTCACCAACACATTCCATATTATATGGGCAGTAATCCATCTCTCTTGCCAGTACCATGGGCTTTGTGACTGCCTGATTATGGAGGGAGGTCTTTCCCCAGCGAAAATGCCCTAAATCAGCCTTTTGGAATAAGTAAAATTTTCCTCAACTCTAAGTGACTGGCTTGATGGAATAAAATAGTCAAAGAGTTCGAACAACTTAAATACAAGGATGAGTTTGGGGGTTCCTGATCTATCTAAAGATTCAACTCTTTTTTTGTCTTATGTCCCATTGGTGCCACAGCCTTATCCCTATGGAATCTCAGGAAAAATATGCACCTTTAACAAGACACTCCATTTCATTAAATAAATTAATAGGACAGAAAACAGTCTAACCAAACTGCATTTCTGATCATAGTCCTATTAAGCTATTAAGATCTGTCCCTGGCCTGAGTGAGGTCAGGACTGTGTGTTATCTAACTCTACACAGAGGGATGGCTGTGTGAACGTTATGAGGTCATTATTCTGAAATGTCTCCATTACTAGCATTGTCAGGAAATGGTATATTCAAGAAAGTAGTAAACAAATTTATCTTGTGAGTAGCTAAATAATTTCAAATGTTTTGAAGAGAAAAAAATTCCTACTGGGTTCTACACATGCCCCTGCTTTTGTAAAAAAGAGCTTAATATACACAACATCACCTTGGCTGATATGGTAGTGTTGCAGATGATAAATATTTTCATAGCTGAGCACTGTATTTTATACTTCTTTAAAAATTCCCCTGGATTTCCTGCAATGGGATCTGGCACACAGTAGGCATATGATAACCGTTGCTGATTAATAATCATGAGCATTGGTATATATGATTATTTAAGGACTCCTGAGGTACTGGAGTGTTTTGTTTTTGTTTATTTGTTTGGATGTCTGGACAGCTTCATTTTTGGAGAGCATGTAGTCTCCACTGAGTCTTCCCTCCTTGTCGGCTGTCACTCCTCCCTTTGTGAGCAGCCACCGCTCACTCTACACTCACCTGCTGCTTTTTTTCATCTGATATCTGTTGTTAACAAGGTCAATGACCAAGACTGTGAAATCACTCAACTCACACTTACGTAGTTTTATAGTCAACATGCATTTATCCGCAGGATGCAAGAGTGTTGTGATTCTTTCATCTGGCTTAGAAAACTTACTCCATATTTATATATTAGAAGTTTTCCAAAGTTGTAAGGTTGTTTAAAGTCCAAAAGCTGGTTAAACAGGGACATTCATAGGATAAAGTGCAAACTATCTCCATAGATTGTAATATTCTTAACTAGAAAGTTTAAACCCTATATACTATCTGTTACACTCACCATCCCAGCCCCGCAGAGATTTCTAGTCCATCCACTTACATTCTTGCTAAAGTGACAAAATTTTAAGCCAAATTTCTAACCAAACAGATTACCATTGGGGGAAGAAAATCAATACACAAGAAACCACATAATCCTGTTATTTTCTAGTTGTTATTATATTTACCCCACACATATCCAGACTCTTGATAGTCATAATAGGATGTGTGCATTCTAAGTGGAAGAAAACAGTTTGAGGAAAATCAGAGAGGCCAAAAACATAGTATACATGTGATCTTTCTTTGGGGGGGCGGGGGTTAGGGATAGGTGTTGCCACCAGCTATTTAGGGTGATAGGAATGTATAGTATATCAAAAGGACTTAAGGCAAAAAAAGATAGAAAGGAGAGTAAACTCAAATAATAGATATAAAGAGAAGAATAAGCAATATTAATTGATTGTGGAGACCCACTATAGGAACTAGATGAGGGAATGGCCTACTCTGAAGTATACTTTAGTTGGTTAATTCTATATCATCTTACAGATTGAGAGGGGGTGACCCAGTGAAGATCAAAGGCAAGGAGAACAATTAGGGGATCATGCATACAAGCATACCCACTCTTCCTAATCTCAGTCACAAGGACCAAATACCATCTTTTCACATTTCCACTCGGGGAACCTTAGAAAAGACTAGATGACCGACACAGAGCCAAAATCCGTATCATACTTCCAGATAAAAAACATGACTAATAACACACCACTCTAACCCAGAGAGAATAAGAGTCAGCAGCCAATACTCCTGAGGATCAAATGGCTGATTTATCCACTTTCTGAGAACAAAATGGCAGCCACCTTACAGATACACCCTGGACCCTTCATGTGGACATTTAGCTCTTAAAAACAGGAATGGAGTATGATTTCACTAGCTCTCTAATTTTCTGAGTATTTGATTGCTTGGCTCAGAAGAATCTTCCTCTCCATACTAAATGTCTACAGCCTTTCTCATCATGCCAGGAATCTTCTTTATACCTAAGGGCAGGGAATTTCTTCATATCTCCATGCTTTTACCCAGAAGTGTCCTTCTATCTGACATGCTTTACTCTCCAAGTTTCCCTAATGATAATACTAGAAGACAAGAAGGAGAATACTAGAAGACAGGAGCAGCAGTGGTCATGATAAACATCTGAGTACTTGCCCTAACAGAGCCCTCTGCTGAATTCCTAGTGTATTACCACATTTCAAATTCCCAACATTCCAATTTCTGTCATCTCAAAAGTATAGATGAAAATGCTGGTGCAGAGAAAATAAATAACTTGCTGAGGTTCACATAGTCAAACACTCAGAGATAGGAAACTTAATAATCGCTGACCCTCCCATTAACTTTTTTTCTCTTAAATTTCTAAATGATTACATTTTTAGAACAGTACTTCTCTACAAATGAGTTGTAACCCGGAAGCTAGGGGAAGAATGGACAGAGAGTTATCTCAAGGACCTGAAGTCCTAAGCTTTACCCAATGATATTGAGTGTTACCTCAAAAGGCCACTAGATCCAGGGATCCTCCTTCAGAGGAGTTGAGAAATGTCCCATGCTAGACTTCTCTGTCAGGAAACAAATTCAGGAGTACTTGTGGGGTTTTGTTTGTTTGTTGTGGGGTTTTTTTTTGGGGGGGAGGGGGTAATGAAGGGGTGTTAGAATCTCTGAAAGATATAATGCTGACATGATACATGCTCTTTTTACCTTTAAAAGAGTTTCCATGAAGTCTTTTGCTTGTCCTGTGGCTGACCTTTTCTGTTGTTATCAAATATCTACCATCAGTGTCTAAGTTGTCTTGTTTAGACAGTTTATACTCCCAAGTACAGATTCTATGAAAATCTTCTTAGGCTTGTAGCATTTTCTCTTCTGGTTATGTTCCTTAGTTCCAGGTACTTGACACCATCCTCTGAAAATTCTTTACTGACATCTTTTGTAACCATTAGCATATCTTCAGGGCTAGTAGTAAGCTGATGAATAATTTGAAATATCTGGAAGCATTCTTCTAATGTTCTTTTCTTTCTTTTGTCAATGACAGTTATCTGATCATGGATTTTAAGGTCTGGCTTCTTGGTTATTAATTTCTTCATGGAATTGGAACCAATGAGTCCATTCAAGTGGACATGAAGTTCCACTTTAGATAATTCTGAGTAAAAGGTTGCCTTCCGTGGCTGCTGTTCTTCCTTCATCATGATTTAGCAGAGTAAGTTCCCCCAAACCTTTTATTCTTTGTATAAATAATACAATCTGTTTCAATCAGTAAGTTTTGTGGTTGTGAATTTCCTTTGGCTTGCTTTACTTTCTAATTTTGATACAATTCTGTATATGTAGCTATGGGTTCAGCTTCTCTACCATGATGGATCACTGCTCTTGAGTCTCTACTGGCCTTGTGCCTGTAGAGACATGAGCATGGGGCAGGTGAAGTATGGAGCACCACAAACAACATTCTCAGCAAGAGTTTCTTGGCCGTGTTGCTAATTCTGGTACCACATGTGGTTCTCCACTCATCCACGGGGACTGTCACATCTACTCAAGCACTGTGTGGCACTGCCTGCATGTCCTCCCCAACTTTTCAAAAGTCCATTGCCCTTAAGCTTCAGTTAGTGCTCAAGAATGTACTCCTCCCTTTGAAGGATACTACTACCTGCTGTATATTACTTGGATCCATATGATGGCAACTTCTATTTAAAATTCACTCATTCCATAAATTGTTATTAAATGATACACTATATGATATGCACTGTGTAGGCCCTGAGAAGATAAACTGCTATCCTGGAGGAACTCAAAGACTAGTAGGTAGGAAACATAAATGATCAGAATATGGAGTAAGGAGAATTATGAACCGGAGTCAGCAAAATTTTCAACAGGAACATAAAGGAGAGCATAGCTGGGATGCCTGGGTGGCTCAGAGGTTGAGCATCTGCTTTCGGCTCAGAGCGTGATTCCAATCTGGGATCGAGTCTTGCATTGGGCTCCCTGTGAGGAGATTGCTTCTCCCTCTGCCTATGTCTCTGCCTCTCTCTCTGTATCTCTCATGAATAAATAAATAAAATCTTTTTTTTTTTTTAAAAGTAGGGCATAGCTAACCCAGTTAAGTGCTTCTAGGGGGAAGTGTCAATGAATCTGGGACCTAAACAATGAATGGGATTGTGGCAGGTGAAGAATGGAAATATCTCTGGCCCAGGTAAGCAGCATTTGCAAACTCTTAGTATCACCACACCTCTCACAGAGATGGTGATCTCGAAATAATGGGATGAGTATATTTCCATGGTTGATTCCAGAGCCAAACAGACTTCAGTTCAAATCCTGATTCCACAAATTCCTGATTTTGTGACCTTGATAAAGGAATTTGCATCTCTAACCCTCAGTTTCTTATCTGGAAATGGAGAGTAGTAGTAGGGTATTACTTACGTTGTTATTACTTACGTTGTTGCAAGTATGAAAATGACCTAATGGTATATAAAGGAACACAGCGCAGCAGCTAGACAAAGCAAATCCCCAATGATAGTGGTAGTGATTGATAGTGATAGTTGTTAGTAGGTCCACCTAGATTATGACCTCTCTATGACTAGGATCTGACTTATTCTTTGTGCTTCTCATTTTGCCTTGAATTTCACAGACTTAATAACAAATATTCAGTAAATTCCTGCTGACAGATTTGTTTGTGTGCATTTTCCACTAATTCATTAAACAAATATTTATTGAACACTTAGTATGTGCCTCATTCTGTCCATCACGCTGTGGACACAAGAGTAAACAAAGTACATTCCTAGAAATTTCATCCTAAAATTCTGACCAGTAGTCTCATAACATTGATGGTTACTTATACTTGGAAATCAAGTTTGGAAAATACCATCTAAAGCATAAGAGTCACCTGACTTGTTAGTGATAATAACTGTAATTCCACTTGATGTTTCTGGAGAAGCTGATTCCTTATCTTAAGAACTCTTCAACCAATTTAATGTTTTTCCACCTGCTACTTGGTCTTGACTGAATCTAAAATGATGATTTCCACTTCACTCCACAATCCACATCATAGGTTTTCCCTCCCACCCCAGGTCCTTATCAGCAACAGACCAATTTGTTAATTTGCTTCTGTTTCTCTTTCTTTTACTGCATTCTGCTGGTACTTGAGAGGCTGTCTGCCTGCATAAAGAGAGGAGTGGATTATCAGTCAAACAACTTAAGTTTTAACCTCAGTTTTGCAACTAATCAATTTTGATATATTTTTCATTTATTTTTTCAATGAATATTAATGGAGTGCACAATAGAGGCACAGCATGTCCTGGTTGAGGGATCAGGTGTTAGAGTCAGAATGCCTGAGTTAGAAACTAGCTCTGCTATGTTTCAGTCATATAATCATGGGTAAGTCATTTGATCGCTCAGTTTTCTGATCTACAAAACAGGGATAATAATCATATCTACCTCACAGGATAGTTGTAAGTATTAAAAACAGGTAAAATACCTGTAAAAATCTTCGAACAGTGTGCCTGAAACTAGCAAGTTCTCAATAAATGTTAGATGCTCTTATTTTATTGTTGATATTTATTGTTACTCTCAACTGCCAGGTACCGTATATGGTACTGAGGAAATAGTGTGGGGGGAGGACAGACATGGTGTTTGTCCTTAGAGATCTTACTTCTGTTAAGTGAAGGAACATTAAGCAACTAAACACTCATATGAATACATAATTGCAAATTGTGATGAATACCATGAAGGAAATGAACAGGGTATGGTAACGTAGTCTAAGGAACACAATTTAATATGAGACTTAAAGAATAAATAGGAAGTCAAGTGGTGAAGAAGGGGCATATGCTATGTGTGAAGGACAGTCCAGGAAGAGAGAACAGCATATATAAAGGATCGAAGACAGAGACCGAAGGGTGTTTGTGGTTACTGTGGACACTGAGGTAGAGACGAGGCTAAGGCAGTGGGGCAGGGTCCAAGTCATGCAGTGGAGTTTGAGAGTTTTCCTATGGGCAGAGGAAAGCTACTAATGACACATGGTTTCTTTTCTGGCATACAGACTTCCCAAAACTAAAGTGAGAGGATTATATAAAAAAAAAAATGCTCTCAAGCCCCTTTAACACTGAAGAATTTAAGATTCTGTGATGACTAACAATAACAACAAGGAAGTGGTTTCTGGGAACAAAGTAGAGAAAAAACAAAGAAATAGAGGTAGGAAAGGAAAGAAAGACGATTGGATATGGAGATAAGAAATAAGGAAAGAAGCAGCTGACTAAAACTTCAGCAGAGACCTAAAGTCTAGAAATGAAATGTTTAATGCTCAGTGTAGAGTTACAGACTCAGAACCTATTACATCCATGTGTGTGTAGGTGTGTTTGACTTATGCATGTATTTGTGCATTCACTGATTTGGCAGGAATCCAAACTGGGGGAACCTTTCCATGGCAGACAAATAGGTCTAATGGCCTGGAAGCAGAGAGGGGGGAAAAATGCCATGTCAATCATCTTGGTTAAATGCATGATTACTGGATATAAAGATGCATCTGGAACAGCTCCTGCTGGAAAGCTGGGTGTTCAGGAATTGAAATGCTTGCTGAGGCATGGTTCAGCGGCTCCTTTCAGGAGCTGCTCAGTGGAAATCAAACAGAATTACATTAGGGAAAGGAGTGGCTGAGGAAGTACTCTCTGGAACAGAAAATTTTATTGGGATAGGAAAAGAAAAAGGAATTTAGTCCAAAAAGAAGGACTGACTCCAAGAATGCTAATTTGTTCAAGCCTTCCAGAGCCCAGAGGAACTTGAGCACTTCTTGCTTTAATATTCAGACATGTTGGTAAAAAGAAGTATGCAAGGTAGTGAAAAGCAAAAAGAAATAAGTATTCTTTGGGCTCCGATTTCTACTTTCCACCTGAGTGAGGGTATAATTTAAGGATTTATGAAGGGGAAGTACACTGGTCCAATTCTGCAAACACTTTATAATGGTAATGCTGCCTCTGACTCTGAGAACTACTGATACTGCATGTGTGGTTATGTATCATATAAACCTTGCACCAAATCCTGGGAAGAATACTGGTTGAGTTACTTCAGTGCAGTGAGAAGTAAAAGAAGCCCCTTATGGTTTATGAAAAGTTCTTTTCTGATCAGGAAATAGCCACTGGCAATATATCTTATTCTCTTAACTACTTCCCGATTTGCCAGTGGTTCAATTAGCACATGCCTGATTTGAGTTAATAACAGTAGCTGCCATTTAATAGACATTTACAATATGTTTTAGATACTTACAGCATATTATCCCACTGAATCTTCAAAGTGCATTACATGATAGAGTCTAACATTCTCATTTTATACACAAGGAAACAGAGGCTCAGAGAGGCTAAGGAACATGTACAAGGACACATGTTAATGAAATTGATATGCAGGTCCATCTTCCATTTGGGTCCCAACTTTCTTGTCTATAAAACGGAGCTGGTTAATATCATCCTCAGATTCTCATGTTCTCAAAGCTCCCTTATGAAGACTGCAGATTCAGCAAGTACACTGGTGTTTCTATTTTGTGTACTTTCCATAACACAGGGCATTCATTCTCAGCACTCCAGTGCACTCAAGGATGTTTGCCTATCAGAACTTGGAGGAATCATTCATCCCTAACTTACATGCAAATGGCAGATAATGGCAATAATTCCTTACTTTTCTGCATCTGTCAATAAGGACTCACCTTCTCCCATTGCAGTTCATCCCAACGTCATTGAGAGGCAGACAAGAACATTCTCCCCAGTTTGCAGATGAGAAACTAAGACTCAGACAGGATGAATAACTCTACCAAGGTCAAACAATGAGTTAAAAGCAGAGTCATGACTACAGGCTTGCATTTCTTAAGATCCAGTCTGGCATCCTTTCTGGAAAAGCACAGTGCTTCCCTCAGTTGCAGGCTCCGGGGCCCAGCAGGAAGCATAAATGAACAAATGGGCATATGAGAAAACACTTCTCCCACTGCCAATGCTCACTCAGCTTCAGCCAAACTGTGTCAAGTGAAAAGCAGGTCCAGATCTTTCCATTTTTCTTTTTTAAAAGAAGCTGAGGATCTGGATTTTTACATGCAATCCTATGATTTTTTAAAAGCTACCTAAAACTTTTAAATCTCTGTGAGAACTATCACACATTTCTAAGTTGGAGTCACCACTGGGTAATCAGTTTTCCATCTCTGCCTTACACTGAAGAAATGACGGAGAATTTTATTTATGGTTGTAGAAATGTCTAGTTGAAAGCCCTTTTAGCCACAGGAATAACCATTGCTTGGGGGATGCAAACCTCAATTAATCAAATCTCACAGAACAGTGGAGATTTTGAGTCCCAAACAAAGGAGGGTCAGACAGAGACATCCCAAATCCCAATATAACCTCCTCATCTAACCATGAAAGAAAAAGTCTCATGAGGATAGTTTGTTTAGAACTTTAAATGAAAGAATGTAAACAGAGACAAGAAACCAGGACTCTGAGAAGCATAAGGCAAACATATTAAATTTTGTTAAACAATTACACTAATAAAACAAATTTAGTCATGAACAGTAGCTTTTTTTGAGTTCTTCTGTGCCAGTCACTATTCAAAGTACTTTTTTAAAATGCCTAAAACAACACTTTAAGGTGAATATCACTGTTATTTCCATTTTATAAATGGGGGAAATCACAACACAGAGAAGTGAAATCACTTGCCAAGGTCACAACTTGCTAATACACAAAATTGGGATTAGAATACAGGCAGCCCAGCTCTGGAGACTATCCTCTCTACCATAATTAGAGAGAGTACCTTCTCCCTGAAGGCATAGATTTTGCAGAGTAGTCATACTCAGAAATTTTTCACTGAGTTAGACTGAGCAAAGGACAAGGGTCCTTTTTTAAAAAAAAATAAAATAAGGCCACATATTTCTTTCTCCTATAGGGAACCTGGAAGTCTTTGCAGGTTTTTCTTCTATGCCAATGACACTCTTGATGAAGTCTATTCTAAAGCCTCCAGTCCTTGAGCAGATTGATTTCCTGATCGCTGACAGGGAGAGCTGAATCTTCTACCTATCTATTGTGGTCTTGTTTCCACCCTAGAGGGCATTAACACTCCTTATGCTGGCAGCTGCTCTGGAAGCGGAGGCCACACCCAAGGGAGACATCCACCATCTGTTTCTAATTCATCCTGTCTTCAGTCTTCCGTTCAATACTCTCCTGGTCTCACCTCATGACTGAGGCTAGACACCAGCTCTCACTGCAATCTGTCCTCCTAGGGCATCCTTGGGCCCATTAGGCATCCCAGATCTTTCAGACACACAGAGACTAGAATGATAACCCTATAAAACCTTTAGGATCTCCCCCCAACCAAACAAAAAAAGATTTTAAAGCCCTAACTCAATTTACCAATTATATAATGCTATCTATAGAAGAAATACATCCAGGAAGGTCAAGTAGTACCTTAGTGGGATGTCACCTTCTACTTTACTTTAGAAAGGATTTAAGGAAAGAGTCTCAATTTCAAATGTCAACAATGACTAGATTAATGTGAATGAGAAATAACCCAGCTGGACACTACAATGAATGGGAGAAAACACTCCTCATCTAAAGAGGGGAAACCATGGCTCAACTCCAGCCTATTATAGATATATCTATTAATTTTTCAAGAGAAAGCATAGGACTTCCATTTGTATTAATGAGAAACTATATAATTTGGACCAATACTTCCAATGAGAACAACTAGAAAATCTGGACAAAACACTTAAAAACCTTCTTGAAGAAGTAGAGGAGCTAATAAGAGAGAGAATTACAGAGCCAGGATCTAGGACTGGAGGAAAGCCAGGCAGGTAAGTCTTGTGTTTGGAACTACTTTTTTTTTCTCTGGGGACACCTGCCAATTCTATACAAAGCAGCTAAACTAAGAGGAGGCAGAAATACAAAATGGATCTTTGAGTTCAGAACCAAAAAGTAGTGGCAGTGGAAAGAGGTTGCAAAAAAATTATTTTGGGTTGGGATCCAGAAGAGCTGCCCAACAAGAGTAAAAATGAACCGGAGATAGCTAGTTGCTTGTAGGGACTGCAGTGTAGCTTCAAATTAACTCAGTCTCTGGAGCTAGTTTAAAATGATAATGGATTGCTAGTACAACAAGGCAAATATATATATTCATTAGATAAAAAGAATGTTGCCCTAGTCCTTAAATTATTTCTATAGAAAATTCTGCAAATACAATGTCCAGCACACAATGAAAAATAGTCAGAAGATAAATAATTATAATAAATAATAGATATCAGAAGATAAAACATTTTATATAAAAATGAACAGAAAAGAGAAAATAAGGACAGATCCATAGGGACTCAGGATATTAGAGTATTCAGACATATATTTTATAATCAACCATGCTTCCTGTCTTCTTGGAGATAAAATACGAGATTCATAATTTCAGCAGACTACTGAAAAACGTGTAAAATAATCAAGAGGAAACTCAAAATTTGAGAAGGACAGAGACTGACATCAAAAATTTAATACACCTAATGACAGACTGGATGCAGCTTAAAAGAGAATTTGTAAACCTCAAAATAGATCAAAAGAAAATAATAGAACTAAAGCACAGAAAAAGAAAAGGATGAAAAATAAGAAAATAATGTGAAAAGTTTAGTGAGTAGAGTGACAAATTTTAACATATATGTAAATAGAATGTCATCAGGAGAAAACTACAAGGAAGATATAGAAGTAATGTCTGAAGGGCCATTGGCAAGAGCTTTCCTAACTTGATAAAAGACACCAAGACACAAAATCAAAGGCCCAATGTACCCAAATCATGCTAATTAAAAGAAGTCACACAGGTAAAATACAGTAAAAATTTTGAAAACCAAAGAGAAAGAAACTATTTTCTTTTAATTTTTAAAAGATTTTTATTTATTTATTTACTTATTCATGAGAGACACAGAGAGGCAGAGACATAGGCAGAGGGAGAAGCAGGCTGCCCATGGGGAGCCCAATGTGAGACTATATCCCAGGACCAGGGATCACACACTGAGCTGAAGGCAGCCATTCAACCACACAACCACCCAGGCATCCCAGGAGGGAAACTTTTAAAAGCAGCCATAGTGAAGGAGGGGTGGGAGACAGATTACTGTGAAACAATCAACAATCTGACTCCTCCCAAGAAACACCTGAATTGTATCTTTAAAATGCCAAAAGAAAATAACTACAAAAGAAAATAACGAATACAGACTATATTCAACATAAACTTTTTTCAATAGTTAATGTGAAAAAAGACATTTTCATGCAAATAGTAGGAAAAAGATTTCTCAACAGATTCACACTAGTGGAAATACTAAAAGATATTATTCATGGAGAAGGAAAATTATCCTATATGAAAACTTAGAGATACAGAATGGAATAAAAAGTAAAAATTATAAATATTTGGTTAAGTACAAATATATACAGACTGAATAGAAAGGCATTGTTGAATTTAAAAGTACAAAAAATATGCAGCAATAATGGCATGTACATTGGCAGGAAAATAAAGCTAAAATGTTCTAAGGTCTTTGCACTCTCTGGGAATTATGTTTTATACATAGTATTGGCATTTATTGCCAATACACAGTAACATTTGATAAGTAAAGAATGAATGTTGTAAGTTCTAATGTAACCACAAGAATATTTAAAGGGTGTGTAATTTCCAAATTAATAGGGTAAAAAATGAAGAGAAATTAAAAATTAGTAAATCTGAAAGAAGGCAAGAAGTGAATGGTGCAGTTAAACCTATCTTTAGAGGAGAATCTATGGTTTTAAAAATGCACATATTAGAAAATAAGTTGTAAAAAATAATCAGTAGCTAAGCTGATTCTATTTCAAGAAGTTAGAAAAAAACCACTGTGAGTTAAACACAAGAGAAAAGGAAACAAAATAGAAAAAAATCAAAACCAACCTTGAAAAGAATCTTAGAGAAAGTATGAGAGTGAGCAAGTTTTGTCAGTAATATAAACGGTAACATCACTACAAATCCTACAGACATGAAAGAGAGGATGTTATGAGCAAATTTGTGACAAAATAGTTGAAATTATAGATGAAATTGACAAATTCCTATCACAAATTATCAAAACTGCCACAAGAAGAATAATGTAATTGACTAGGGTTGTAACTATTTTTTTTTTTAAAGATTTTATTTATTCATGAGAGACACAGAGGGAAAGAGAGGCAGAGACACAGGCAGAGGGAGAAGTAGGCTCCTCATGTGGGACTTGATCCAGGGTCTCCAGGATCATGCTCTGGGCTGAAGGCAGTGCTAAACCTCTAAGCCACCCAGGCTGCTCTGGGGTTGTAACTATTAAAGATACTTACAGCTTTACATAAAGACAACTGAGGCCCAGGTTACCGGTCCTCTGAGTTCTACAAAACACTTAAGTAATAAATAGCACCCTCCTTACACAAATGCTTCCAGAAACTAGGAAAAGGGAGAGCTCTCTTATTCTTCTGAGGTCAGTGTAACCTTGATACCAGATCAAACAAAGACATTGTAAGAAAGAAAATTAAAGGCACTTCATTTCATAACCAAGATGAAAAATCTTTTTTTTTTTTCAAATTTTTATTTCAATTCCAGTTAACATACAGTGTAATATTAGTTTCAGGTGTACAATATAGTGATTCAACACTTCCATACAACACCTAGTGCTCATCACAACAAGTTTACTCCTTAATACCTATCATTTATTTTGCCCAACCCCACACCATTCTCCTCTCTAGTAACCATCAGTTTATTCTCTACAGTAAGAGTCTTTTTCTTGATTTGCCTCTTTCTCTCTCTCTTTTCCCTTTGCTTGTTTGTTTTGTTTCCTAAATTCCACAGAAGTGAAATCATATGATATTTATTTTACTCTGACTTATTTTATTTAGCATAATACTCTTTAGCTCCATCCACCTTGTTTCAAATCAAGATGAAAATTCTTAAACAAAATATTAGTAAACAGGCTACAAGAGATAATACCATGACCAATTTGGCAAGGAGAAAATAATGCTGTCATTATTCACAGCTAACATGATTATATTCATAGAAAACTCCAAAAACACTACAGGAAAACACTAGAATTACTCAATGAACATAGCAAGGTCATTGGACATGAAATCAATATAAAAGAAATCATTCTATTTCAATATGCCAGCAACAAAAAATTATAATATTTTTAAAGATACTATTTATAACATCAAAAAACATTACCTAGGAAATAAATCTAATGAAAGATGTGTAATATCTCTATGCTGAAAACTACAAAATATTACTGAAAGAAATATAAGAAGATCTAAACAAATAGAGCAATATATCACGTTACTGGATTGAAAGACTTGATATTTAAAGATATCAATTCTCCCACACTGATATGTAAGTTAAATGCCAACACAATTAAATGCCATCATTTTTTTCATGTTGATTTAAAAATTTATATAAAAATGTAAAGGTCTAATAACAGATCCAAAACAATTTTGAAGTAGAAAATGTGGAAAGACTTGCTGTCCCTGGTATCAAGATAGGTTAAATACAAGGCCTAAGATACATAAACAGACCAATGGAATGGAAAAGAAAGACCAGAAACAGAACCACATATACTTGGTCATTTGATTTATGACAAAGATGACATTTAAGTTCAGTAGAGAAAGGATGATCTTTTCAATAAATGATACTATCATCTAGATATCTGTATGGAAAAATTGATTTCAGATCCCTATATCACACCATACGCAAAAATCAATTCCAGATGGATTGTTAATGTAAATGGGAAAACAAAGCCACTAAAACACAATACAGGAGATTATCTCCACGACCTCAGGGTAAGAAAAGTCTTCTTAAACAAGATACAAAACTATCCATAAAAGAAAAAAAAACCCTGATAAGTTTAACTGCATTAAAATAAGCAATTTCTGTTCTGTCCATCAGGAGATCCTGTTAGGAGGGTGAATATATAAGCTAAAGAAAGGAAGATATTTGTAACATACACACTTGACCAAAGGCTCACATCTAGTACAGTGATAAATCAATAAAACACAGAAGAAAATGGGCCAAAGAAATGGACTATTACTACTTTCAAGAGCATATCAACATTTCAATAAACATATGAAATGAAGCTAAACCTCACAAATAATCTTGAGAAAAACAAATTAAAATCACAATGAGTTATCACTATACCCCCACCACAAGGGCTAAAATTAAAGTAATTGACAATCTCAAGCATTTGAGAGAATTTGGAGCAATGAGAACCATCACATACTGATGGTGGGAGTGTAAATTGATACAGCCACTTTGGAAAGTATTTGGCAGTATCTATTAAAACTGAACATTCTCATACCATTCCTCGGTTTACATCCAACAGAAATGCGTGCACATGTGCACTAAGAGACATATACAAGAATATTTATAGACTCATTATTCAAAAGAGTAAAGAGCCCAAATGTCCATCAACAGTAGAATTATGGATGCATTGTGACATATCATACAATAGAATCCTATACAGACATGAAAATGAGTAAAATATACCCATATGCAATATTATGGATGAATCCTGTATGTGTAATACTAAGCAAAAGAAAATAGTTACACAAAATCATACTTGACCATTCCCTTTATACAAATTTCAAAAAGTAAGCAAAATTAAACTGTGACATTTAGGAATGCATTTTTAGGTGGCAAATATATAAAGCAAAACAAAGATGTTATAAGAGTCAATAGAGAGTCTCTTTGGAGGGATAGTATATAGGTGCTGAAAAAGGGTAAGAGGAAGCTCCTAGGGGGTTGGCAACATTATATTTCGTGGTAACTTGGGTGTGATTTTGTGAAAAAACACTGAACTTAGATTTGAGTTTTGCTTTGAGTATGTAAGACTTCATAATTTAAGAATGTTAAAAATGAGAGAGAAGGCAGAAATCCAGATTTTCAAATGAAATACCTGGATCTTAAAATGTTAACAGCTAATTTTAAAAAAATTAGACATCTTTGTGGGCCACGCACATTTCATCTGTGAGCTGCCATTTTGTAACTTCTGAAGGTAACTCCTCTGCTTGGTTAGGAAGTCGTAAGCACTGAGCTTGGTTCTATTCTGGAGTAACAGCTTGAGAAAGTTAGAGGCCACCAACTTAATTTGCATGTAGAGAACTAAAACCGTCAAAGCAACACATCAAATTCTATTTCTCACACCCCTTTGTTTTGTTCTCCCTCTCCCTTTTCTCTCTCTCTCTCTCTCTCTCTCTCTCTCTCTCTCTCACTTTCTCATTGCTAGCAGCTCCCTGAAAAAGGACTCATCCTGAGGCATCTTGGAGATTTTAAACCAGATGATAAAAAAAATATAGCAATAGCATTACTATTTCTGGAGAGTTTACTATATATCTAAACCTGTACTAAACTCTCTGTATACCATTTAATCATCATACCATTTAAATATCCCCAAGACTTGAGAATTACTGGGTTTCTCTTACAGATGGGTAAAGTCGAGGCTCCAGACCACAGCTAGACAGTGGCAAATGGCACAGACTGGATTCTTGTTCAGGTCTGTCTGTTGCTAACCATTACACCATACTTTCAAGGCCAGCAGTCCTGATGTGAGATACATAGACATCCTTCCAGGATGTCCTAGAAGTTGTACAGCAGCAACATAGGTATTTGCATATTCAACATGAAGATGGGCTCCAGCTGCTTAAGCCTTCACTACCTTAAGCACTCCATAAAGCCAGATAATTGTGATGACAATCTGTTGATCTTTTCAGTTTCCCTGAGACCCATAGCACAAGCTCAGTATGATTAAACAAAGCCAAGACCAAGATCCGGGACAGTTCCTCAGCCTGAACACAAAGGACACAGAGAGACAGAAAAGGAATTGGAGCCATCAAAGACTGAAGAGCCATGATTGCTACATGACCAAGGACATTCCTTGCCAAATAGTAAATTTTCAAGAAATTCAGAAAATTAAAACACATTAGCCTTGGAAAACATCACTAGAGACAATGTGGTCCTGCTACTCCAGCATCCAATATGGGAATAAAGGTCCAGGGCAGGATGAAACATGGTGAAAGTGTGAAGAGTCTCAGTCTGCACATGACCACTTGCTAGCAATGATGGCTTTGCTGTCTGTCAAATGGGAGTGTCAGAATAGACATGGTTGTTTAAAAGGAGTTTAAACTTTGTTGTCTCTTCTTTAAAATAAATCTTAATTGCAATCCCAATACAAAGCAGATGATAACGGAGCACATGGTCATGTAGCGAGGAAGACAGGGCAAATTTATCTCTGTTCCTCCTTTCCCCTAGAACAGTCCTAGAGGCAGCTCCTGAACCAATACCTGGCACAGGGTAAGTTCACAGTGAATATTTGAGAATAAACTGTCAGTTCTTTGTTCCTGCAGAGCATAATTTAAGACAACCAGGAGTGGGGTGCTTCAAGGTCCCTTCCAACCCAAAAAAACTCCAGTCATCTAAGGAACTTGCCTGCAATCCTGTGAACAAGGTAGGGGCTGAACTGAGTGGAAAACTGGCTCCTCCATCTGGCATTCCAGGGTATAGGACTTAACTCTTCAGCCCTTGGCCATGTGCTCTTTTACTTAGGAGTTTAGTTGAAGTCCCAGCTCTTCAGTGCTATACAGAGAGGTGTTTTCTGCTGTCTTCTTATTCTTTTTTTTTTTTTTTTTTAACTCTGATTTGATTTTCACCTTTGCCTTAGATGTGTACCCTGACAACAGGAAACACACACACAAGAGTAAATGAAACTTAATCCCAAGCCCTTCATATCCCAGTGAAAGGTCAGGAACCAAAGATACCTTCATCTTTAGCAGTGGAATTATGAAGTAGCAAGCCTGGAGAATATTTAAAAGTCATTTTAGTATAGTATCACCATGATACTACAGTGCACTTTTCTGAAAATAAAATAAAATAAAAAGTTAAAAAAATAAGAGTGTGAACAAGCTTGGTTCAAATCTTTACTCTATCACTAACTACAGAACCATTAGCATGATTCCAAACTCTTTGGGCTTCAGGTTTCTTGTTTGTAAAATGTGGATAATAGCAATCCTTATCTCACAGAGGTATGTATAGTAGGGAAAGCATATAAGGTAGTAAATACAGAGTCTGGCACCCGGGTCATGCTCCCTGTTAGCTATTATCATCCTTCTGACCACCACTGAGAATGAATTCTCTTGTGACAATATCCCTGCCAAATGGTTCTCTACTTGAACACTTCCAGTAACAGAGAACTCACTACCTCAAGGGGAATCAGCTTTATCCTCAAGTATTTGACCAGTTTAGACTTTCGGTTTTCTCATGAAGACAAAGAAGTCCCTGAAGGCGAAGATGAGGGTGTTCCAGGTGGGATTCCAGGGTGTGATACCACTCTGGCAGTCAAGGCTATAGTTAAACTTGAAATAAACAGAAGGCTTCGCCTTTCGGGTCTGTCAGGTTGGCAATCTCTATGCAAAGTTCACCTTAACCCAAATTCTTAGTCTGCCAGACATAGGGAAACTCTGAAATAAATTGTTAGCAGCAAGATTTCAAGGTGGCAGACATCTATCTGCTTCCTTTCCTGGTTTTCCTTCAGCCCCTAACCTGGCAAGAAACAAACAGGTACTTCTCTTTGGTCCCATCAGGATGCTCATTTCTTAGTTCAAAATGTGAGGCCATCATTGTCTATGAATGCATGCCCCTTGGGGAAATGGTCTGAAATTCCCTATGCCTCCTTTGACCTCCCATGGTGAAAAATCTGGTAGACACATGACATTCTTTCCTAAAGAAATTCTGGATCAGAAAGCATCTCTCTTTTCCTCCTGTTTGAAAACCTATCCCTACAATCTCCATATTTCCATTACCAAACAGGAGGAAATGGTTCACTTTATAGATCATTGTGACCAGCCCTATTTGGCATCCATGGTGCTCAGTACCTCTGCCTACTCTATCTAGCCAACTTCATCTCCCTGCACAAACTCTTTGATCAAGTTAGTGGTCTTTCCCATTTCCCCCTGGGGCCCTACATGCCTTAGGACTCTGGCCCATGCTATTTCTCAGACACATGTCTCTCCTTTCTGTCCTTTCATTTACTTCAAAGTCTCACTTTCTCTGGACCTTTACCTATGATCTTGACCCTTCCTGACCATCCAGAATCTATATTATAGAACCAGTCACCTTAGTTTTCTGAATTGGAGGCAAACTTACTGGCAGGCTTGCACCATTCTCAAACAATTTTATGAGTAATGTCCACCTACAAGATTATAGTATTTTAGGGTAAGTACACTTCTTTTATACTTTCTAAAGTATCTAGCCTTGTAGAGGCTCAATAAATTTTTCTGGACAGAATAATCTAGTTGAGGTGATAAAAAATATTAAGCTAGAATTAGTGATGGACTGCAAGTTAGATTTGGCTGAAGGAAGGAAATTAAATAAAATCAGTAGCCCCACTCTGGTGAACCTTGATTAAACCTACACTATTTAATGCCAGTCACCATGGTTTGACCTTCACTTAATTTTGTTAAAGTGCCATAGGACAGATAGGCACTCTGTGTGATTTTCAGTGAACCCCATCATAAACTCAGGAGTACAATAAATATTTACTGAAGGAAGGGAAGGAGGGAGGAATTCCTGAGAAGGAAATGCAAATCCAAATGCACTTAAGGGAGGCTGATAAATACCTATAAAAATTTATTCTCCTTGAGACTGCCTTAGGATCTTAGCAATTCCCTCAGCTCTGTACCTTGGCATTCAAGGCTCTCCCTATTATTCTAAGCATAAACTGTTTTCCAGTCTTATCTATTATATTTTTGCCCCCAGCTTCCTGCTAATGAACTGTTCAGTATTCTCTCTGTAGATCCCTGCTGATTTCTTGCTTATGTTTTTTTCATTTCCTCTAAGACATACTAAACGTAACCCGTAATTTAAGCCCCAGTTTCCTCCTCTCTGATACCATCTAAATTCAGTGGAAGGATTAGCCCTAACAGCCTATGATCTTTTTATTCCCAGATTCTCCCCCACAGAGTTTGACTATATCTCTTCAACAAGCCTTAGCATACTTGGTCGCATATGTATTATTTGTGGATGATTGTTTATATGCCAATCTCAAGAGTTTCTTCTTGATTGTGACCTGAAGGCAGGAGTGGTTTTTTTTTTTTTTTAATCCATTTTGATATTTCCTCTGGCACTTAGAAATTGGGAAATTTGCTCAATAATAACTAATATTAGTGTTAACATTTTAAGAACACTTCTATGTGCAAAGCTTCATGTATTAGCTCCCTGAACACTCACAGTAATCCTCTGTAGCAAGAACTCCTATTACTGCTTTTTTCAGAGACTTTAAGTGACTTGTCTGAAGCCACATGCCTGTGAAATGGAGGGACCAGCATATAGACCCTGGCACTAGTCTGAGTCACTCAGACTAGTGACTAGTCTGAGTTCTTGAAAAAGATTTGGTGGCCCCCCACGGGCAATAATCCTGGAGAGAACAGACTCTCAAAAACAGCAAAAGGGGGTGCAGGATCCATGACACAGACCTCCAGAGATCCTGACTCTTGAAAGTCTCAATAACGAATTTATATTCAGGTAGTCCCCAAACGTACTAAGTGTTAAAACATACAAAGGAAAAGAGGGAAAGTGAGTTCTAAGGACCACATTTCTATTGACCAAAGCTTCCCTTTAAAACAGGGCTTAAGGCTCTGCTGAGCTGAAATTTTCAAAACCATCACTCTCCCGCAGAGTGAACCCTTCAAAGGACCTTAAAGAAACGTTCCTGCTGGTGTTTGCTTGCTCTCTCTGCTCCCTTCCTAGCAGAGAGCCAAGTGTGCAGAATGCCTGGGGAGGCCATGGGGCCAGGCAAGCTCGGAATATTCACTGTATCAGGTAAGGAGAGACCTGTCTCCACCTCTAGCCTTGTCCACCAGCCTAAGTGCCAGCTAAGTAGTACCAGCGCTGGCTTCCCTGAATAGGACCAGATTTGGAAGTCATGTGAGGTTTTTCATGAAACACCTTGTTTCATGAAAGAAGGCAAGGACCCAAAAGACTTAAAAAGCCCCAACCTGGGTTTTGAGGGTCTCCAACTCTCCCGTTCCCTACTCCATCCAAGGTTTCCCAGTGTCAAAATAGAAGCACCAAGAGTAATGAACATTAAGCCCTGGATTTGGAGTAAGGAGTCCTATGTTCTAGACCCACCTCTCCCATTTGCAACCTACATAACCTACTGCAAATCGGCGGTCTTCATTTTCCTATGTACAAAATAGAACTATAGTGATACCTTTTGTAATTGCCTCTTTCACAGTGGCAACTGTGGAGATCCCTGAGCCAATGTGGAAAGGGGTTTTGGCAGCTCAAGACCACAATGGAAAAATAGAGGGTTATTCTTTGTTGGATTTTGTCCTGCACATTTGAACAGAAAGAGAGAGAGAGAGAAAAAAAAGGAGGGAGTACTGTCGGATATACTCCTAAAAAGAAAGAGAATTTTAAAATGCTTTTCATTTGACAATTTGTGAACATGTTCCAATAGAATAGATGCAAACTTGTTATACTGTGTGCTTAAAAGACTCCCCTGTCTCCCCTTTCCTTCTGTCTAAATCATTTTCAACCTCTTCTGGGATACCATACCATCACTTAGGCCCTGAGATCTGTCACTCTCAAACTGTGAAAATGACACAGCTTGGTACTTGGTAAAGTGATGACCTGCTTTCTCATTGTTTTGTATATTTATTTTCCTAATAAGATTATAGGCCCTTGAAGGAATCTTATGCAACTGTGACCTCTCATGGAACATGACACTAGACATTTGGAAATTACTTAATACATATTTAAAATCTATCAGTAAGTTAGAAGGGACGAGGGTGGGGGGATGGGGTAATTAGGTGATGGACATCAAGGAGGGCATGTGATGTAAGGAGCACTAGGTGTTATACAAGACCAATGACTCACTGACCTCTGCCTCTAAGACTAATAATACATTATATGTTAATTGAATTTAAATAAAAAAATTTAAAAATGGGGGGAAAAAGATATATTCCCAGAAGAAGAAAAAGAATAAGTTAGCCAGGCAAGTACTTAGTGTTTCAATCATACGTGGCTTGCATTTTGTTAGATGGTAAGGAGCTCAAGTATAAGACACAGAATTTAATTATATTTTCTAAATCATATCTTACTTTAAATAAAGGTTTGCAATTACAAAGCATTTCTCAATTTGAGCAACAAAATCAATGAAGTAGTACTGGATTATAACCCAAAGTATAAAATAAATATCCATGAAACCATATTGATATAAATGAATGATTAAAAAGAGATAAATAAATGGGGGAAGAATAGACAAATCTACCAGGCAAAATTCCAAATCGTTTATGTAGTTACTCTGCCATTAAAGAAATGGAACATACTTCTCCACTTCTTGAATGTGGGCTAGATAAAGTGACTTCTTTCCAAAGGGTTAGCCAAACAAATATTTAGTGTTAGTTAATATACCATCATTGGTTAATTAATTTTGACAAATTGCCATATTACTGTAAGGTTTTAATTATAGAGGGAAAATTATTTGTGGGGTATGTGGGAACTCTGAATTATCTTCAAGAATTTTCTGTTAATATAAAATTACAGTAAAACGTTCATTTAATATATGCTGTGTGTACTTATCTAATGCATGTCACATTGAAAATATATGCTTGTCTTTGCTGTCTCCCCGCAACCTCACAAAAATCACAGCAAAGGTATGAACTTGCAGAGCAAAGAGAAACTGAGAAAAGACAAAAGCAGACAAAGGAAGCAAGACATTTAGAAGATGAATAGTGGTTGAGTGAAGGGTAACTTATTTAGCAATGTGAAGAAAGCAGAAGCTTACCCATCTCCAGAGGAACTGGGTGGAGTCAATAAGAAGAAAGCCAGTCATACTTCAGATCACCAGAAAGGTATCTATATATTTGAAGCACTGTGTACTCTGAGGACTTGGGGTATAGAAAACTGGTAGAAGGCCCCAGAATCCCTTTCCTAGCCTACATAGCCAGATGATGCCCTCTTTTTCCACCAAGCAGAGGCTAGCTAGGTGGCTGACCGTGAAGATGATGAAGTGAAGAGACTAGATTGGGGTCACTAGTTAAGGGTGAGGCGAGGCTCACCAACTGTCTGTCTTCTTCCTTGCATGTAGAACATCCTACTGACTTTTTGGTACTTATAAGGTCAGACAACCAAGGGCCTCTAAATATGGGGCAGGGGTGGAAACTAAAATTAGCAAACAGAACAAAATAAATCACAGGAAACAGTACAAATTAAAGGACCAAAATAACACTTTAGAAACCATGCTCTTATTTAAGAGATAAGAAGCATGATAGGATGCTATAATAAAGGAATATTAAATTAAAAACATAGGAAAGAGTTCTTGGAAGTTAATATAATAGATTAGTTAATAAAAATGCTAAAATATAAAGTGGAAGATATCACCCAGAAAATAGCTTCAAGTCAAACAAATAAACTTTTGGAAGTCCAACATACAAAAGTAAAAAAGAGGAAAGAGAAATAATGGGAAGAATATTATCAACTAAATTATATAAGAAAATCTCCTAAAACTGAAGGATCTGAGTTTTCAAATTGAAAAAGCTCACCAAGTGCCTAGCACCTTAAATGGCCACAAATAAAAAAAGCTTCATACCACAGCCCATCATTTGAAACTATTAGCGCTTCAGGGACAAACAAAAGGTCATAGCAGCTTTTGGAAAGCAAGAAGGGGAGGAAATCACATATGAAGAAGAAACACTCAGAGGGCACTGGAACTTCATCAGCTACAATGGAAGATAATGGAACAACTCCTGCAAAATTCTGAATGAAAATTATTTCTAAACCCGCATTTTACCCGCAATTGATGAAGTTTGAAGGTGGAATAAGAATCGTTTCAGATATGCAAGATCTAAAAATTTACCTCCTATGTACTCTTTCTTAGGAAGCTACTGGAGGGTTTAATCCACTGAAATTAGACAGTAAACAAAGGATGAAGAAGAATGAGATACATGGAATAGGAGAGTCAGTATGAGGGAGAATGTGAAGGTTAGTCCCAGGGAGACCCCTCCCTGCAGGTCACAATAGCAACCAAGCCAGGCTGAAGCAGAAAGGCTGCGGTCCAACAGGGAGACCTCTGGGGAAAAACAATGCAACTGAAAGATGTGTGATTGTAACTGAGAGCAGTTCTATAGTTTGCTCAGAAAGTTTGGATCTGAATCAATGATAAAATACATAGAACAAAATAAACAAAGCAAACAAAGCAGCACAAACAAAGTAGGAAACAAAAAAGTTTCAGAGTACATCACTTGACTACGTTGTGAAGGTATTTGTCTAGTCATAAGAAGGTAAACACTGAATAGTGATTTAACAAAAATATGACGCTGGGAAAATGGGAGTGGGGATGAATGGATATGAGCTCAATCCTCATCTGCCTTAGTGAGGAGTCAACAAATAATATCAAAATTTGGGAAAATAGGAAAAGGCAGTGTAAGAGATATGAAGATAAAACATCAGAAGAAATTGCTAAAAGAGTTTAAAGTGATTCCCTTTAAAAGCTGGAATCCAGGATAGAAAGGAATGAGGGAAGGAAGTACTGAATCTTGTTTTATTGCTTGGAATACCACTTGGGTTTTTGTTTTTTTTTTTTTTTAATTTTTATTTATTTATTCATGAGAGAGAGAGAGAGAGAGAGAGAGAGAGAGAGAGAGAGAGAGGCAGAGACACAGGCAGAGGGAGAAGCAGGCTCCATGCAGGGAACCTGATGTGGGACTTGATCCTGGGACTCCAGGATCACGCTCTGGGCTGAAGGCAGGTGCTAAACCACTGAGCCTCACAGGGATCCCCACCACTTGGTTTTATATGTTGTATACCAGCATTGTTTAGGGGGAGAAAGAAGTTAAAAATGTTCTTACCCTACCAACCCATCATCTTTCACCATGTTAAAGAAAAGGAGATTGAGGATATAAAAGGTAAAGTGACATGCTCAGAATCACAAAAAGAGACATAGCAGCACATCTTAGAGTAAACTCGAGTCTCTCAATACAAGAACTGCTGCTTGCTCACAGGAGATGGAGAAAGGGAGGTTGTACTATTAATAGTCTGTGTGGTCAAGGCCCTGGGCAGGGATTCAGTGGACTCGAGTCATCTGCTAGTTTCACAGACACTCTTTGACCTTTACCACCTTCTATGAATTCTGAAAAACTACAGACAATGGCCTGGACAGTTCATGGAGTAGTGTCTTGCTATGAAAGAGCCATTGCCTAAAATCATCTTTCATTAGCCTTTATGTCTCAGCACCAGACTTCTGTCCAGCGCCTTCTGGATGCCACACCATTTGACAATATAACTGGGTGAGAAAAACTAAAGTGGGATGAAAGAATAACGCCCTAGATGTTTTTGCCTTTTTAAACTAGTTATCTGCTTTCTTTTTCCTCATGGTAAAGGGGATAGCCCATTTCTTTTTCTGCCTGGTGCATTTAAAGCATGTTTTCCTAACATACTTTCTGTCTTGTGAGATACATCCTGGTTTGGGCTTTTGCTTTCATGTTGCAATCACAAAAGATTGTTCTACTTTCTTAGTTTGTACTTAATAATCTGGCCTACTTTTCACCCTATGTGGGATTTTTTTTGGAGGTACCTCCCTTTATGTAGCCCTGGGTTCTTTAAATTCCTTCCTTCTTTGCTTCCTTAAATAATAGTATGCTTTTCAACATCATCCAACTACCTCCTAGATCATCCTTCCTTCCTTTCTTCATTCATTCCAGTCCATGCCTATTGAATATATATATTTTTTGCTAGATGCTAAGCTGGGCCCTAGGAATTCAAAAGTGCATAAACAGTATCACCTCTATCCTCCTGGAGCTTGTGGTCTAGTGGAAATAGCATTCACAAGATAAATAATTATTATGTTTGTATGACCTAGCGTTGTCCAAGGAATCTAGGTACTATGAAAACCTGTCAATGAGGATACAGTCTAACTGGGATGGTGGATGTTGGTCAGGGCTGCTGCGTGATACTCACTGTGCTACCCAATGCTTGTCCCAGTGCTGAGTGACCAGTTGGTCCTTAACAAACATTGGCCATTTCCTTGGTTAGTGTCCTTGGAATAGTATTGAAATGTTACAAGAAGTCTACAAACTAAGCTCATTATTATCATGCCCTAAAGAAAGGCTATTAAAAAAGTCAAAAAAATTCCTGATACAAAGTAGGCTTAAAATGGATTACGGGAAAATTATGGGATGGATCCTATGTAGACAAGGTAGATCTAGCTGACTTCTCTATTTACTCTTCGGCCCTCTTCAAATTCATTCTGAAAAACAATTTCAAATTGTGTATATCTGCTCATCAGTTCCTGAATAACTAGGACTGGATCAGAATGTAAGTCTTTTGACATTGGGTACAACAGCCATAAAATAGCAACCAACGTTTACAGTGCTTGCAATTAACACAATACCCCCCATTCAAAGGTACAACGCTTATACCTTTTCACACTCTCACAAATATTCTTCTCAACTTTGAAAGGGTAAGAAAAAAAAAACAGAAAAATGGTGTCCTTCTAACAAGTACTGTATACACCCTAAATAAGAACAAACATTTATAGACACTGGAAGCTGAAAATAAAGTTGAGAAACTAGCAAATACATGTTTATGCTTATACAATAACTTGGTATAGATAATAGCTTTCAAGAGGTGAAATAAGGATGCCTTTGACAACAGAAATATTTTCTAGAATATGGGTATAAAATGAATTTCTTTAAAATTAGTACCATTTCTACTGAGCTTTTCATCGAAAAGTTAGGAAAGTCATCCAGTAATGAAGGGAAGTCCAAAGCACTGAAGAAGGGATACACACACACACACACACACACACACACACACACAAATACATCTCTCTCTCTCTCTCTCTCTCTCTCTCACACACACACGCACACACCTCAATGGCATGCTGAGGTTGGTTATTTTAGGAGTTCATCGGTGATGCTTTCACAACTATGTAGGTTTTTCTCAATCATGACTTTTCCATTTCATTCAGCCTTGAGGTTTTCACTCTTTAGAACCTCAGTATTTTACTTTTTCCTGGAAAGCAGTGGTTTCCATATATACAGTTCTCCACACTTTTGATCCCTTCCTTTATGTTTTGCATACTTGATATAATAAAACTTGGCTGTAATGCAATACTTTCTTGGAAGCTTGGACTATCACTAGTGAAGTTTTCTCAAACTCATATAATTTTTGGAACACTTCTGAAGGAAACCGTTGTGGACTTATAGTGTTGACAAGTTATTTTTATTATAATGATACTTAAAAATGTACAAATATCATAGCAGGGTGCAACTCTATGCTTATAGCTCTCCTTCAACTATAAAACCTGGGAAAATTTACAAATGAGATACAAATATAATTACATGACCAATGTATTTTGAATTACCCATATTAATTTAAGGTGAAAAACTGAGGTACTTGCTGGCCCCCAAACACCATCTGTGACTCTTTGTTGTCACAGAGATCCTGTGAGTTCTCTAAGCATACACTACTGTGCACCATGTGAAGATGCCTTTCTCTTGCTAATGTCTGCTCTCTTCCTCCATGTAGTCATCTTTATGTCAGTTAACTCTCACTCAGCATTATTTTACCATATGTCATTTCTGTTCCAATGTGATGGTAAATGTAGATGCCAGCAAGGGCCCTGATTCTGCGGCAGTGCTCAGTTATGAAATGATCATTCCAAGATATGCTTCCTTTTTTTATGATGATCAAAATAAAAACACCAAATTAAACAAACAAATGTCACACATTAGAGTACTCAAGACCCTGAGAAAAGGTTGTTGGGTGGCCAACTCCAGGCTAAGGAGTTGCTAATATACTTGTTTACAGTTATATTTATGCCAAATACTATACATTCAACAAAGCAAAGATGCAAACTATTTTACCTAGTTTTTAAAGTCTCAAATTCTTCAAAAATATCTTTAATTAAAATGAAACATATCCATCAGGGGCTTTAAAAAGTACAAATTAATTCACATTTGAAGAGGTGTACAAACTCCTTTGGGCTACCCCCACTAGAGTGATCCAGAATGATGCACCTCACAAAATAGATGTTTTTCCTCTTTTCTTCCTGGAGGGATTATACATAATACTTTAAATTTCTATACTATCTTTCCCCCAGGCAGTACAAAGTACTTCATAAACTTCATATTAATGATGTTAACACACTCATGAGGCTAAATTGATGGTAGGCAATATGTTCCCCAGCTTATAAATAAATGAACAAGCTCAAAGAGAAGGACAGAATTTTATTTCCCAGATATTTTGATTAGCTTCTCTTTTCTCCCCACGTAGAGCACTATAAAATTTTATACTCTTTTTTTCCCACTTATTTTTCATTTATTCACTTGCCCAGGGAATCTGTATTAGGAGCAATGTATTATACTATTGTTATAAGGATAGTAAAGCCAATACAAGGCATATTACCTGATTTTTTTTAATAATGAATTTATTTTTTATTGGTGTTCAATTTGCCAACATACAGAATAACACCCAGTGCTCATCCCGTCAAGTGCCCCCCTCAGTGCCCATCACCCATTCACCCCCACGCCCTGCCCTCCTCCCCTTCCACCACCCCTAGTTCATTTCCCAGTTAGGAGTCTTCATGTTCTGTCTCCCTTTCTGATATTTCCTACCAATTTCCTGATCTTGAAAAGCTAATAATCACCATATGATCCAGTAATATCACTACTGAGATATTTACCCAAAGAAAACAAAAACACTAATTTGAAGAAAAGATACATGTGTCCCTATATTTATTTACTGCAACATTATTTACAATAGCCAAGATATGGAAGCAACCCAAGTATCCATCCATACACGGAAGGGTAAAGATGTGGTATATACATGTGCGTGCACACGCACGCGCACACACACACACACACACACACACACCCCTAGAACATTACTCAGCCATAAAAAGGAATGAGATCTTGCCAATTACAACAGCATGTATGGACCTAGAGGGTATAGTAAGTGAAATAAGTCAGATAGAGAAAAACAAATAGCATCTGATTTCACTCATATATGGAATTTAAGAAACAAACAAATGAACAAAGAAAAAAAGAGACCAAAAAAACCCCCAGGCAGACTCTTAGATAAAGAGAACAAACTGATGATTACCAGAGGGAAGGTGGGTGAAGAGATAAGTGAAATAGATAAAGAGTATACTTATCATGATGAGAACTGAGTCATGTATATAATTGTTGAATCATTATATGGTACACTGGAAACTAATGTAACACTGTTAATTATACTTCAATAAAAAAAGAAAAGGTAATAGATAGGATGAAAAGGAAAACAAGTACACAAAAGCTGAAAGATGATTTTTTAAGAAAATAATTCAGTGCAAATAAAAATCTCTGAAAATCTGTTCTAGGAATTTAGATCAAGGGCCCACCCTAGAAGGCTGGTGGTAATAGAGGGAATCAAATTTTGGGACAGAGGTGGTAAAGATTCAGGAGACAGATGTAATCTGGTGGTCAGAGGGGCTAAACATTTTGGAGAGAAATGTAAAAAGCTGTTCTAAGCAAGAGAAACAGCACACAACCAGGGTGGGAGACATGAGGTAAGCATGGGAGACAGTGACTAGACCATACAGTCTAATAGATTATTAGTAAATCAGTACTTTCTATATGCCACAGAGTATGCTCAAGGCTCTATATACTGACATAACCATTATACTTTGCTCCAATTTTAAAGGTACAAAAATGCAGGCTCATCTGGATGAAGTAATCTGTCTTGGGTCATAGAGGCAGAAAGTGGAAGAAATAAGAGTCACATTAGCTATTTGACTCCAGAGGCCCTTGCTCTCATACATTATGTTAGATGATTCCCCAGCAATGGGAGGTGACAGCTACCAAGTTCACTGGTGCTGGATAACAGAAGTCCTTGATGACAATGGGTTCAGGCTTAATACAGTAGGAATGGAAACAATTGATGATTTTTACAGTAGGGGAGTAAGAGGAAAAACGACACAAAAACAGGACTTTGGAAAGAGACACTTGGCAATGAATGCACAGGATGAGTCAGAGGAAGAGACAGCAAAAGTAAAAACAAAACAAACAAACAAACAAAACAAACAAACAAAAAAACCTCCCCCAAAATCCCAACTTCTTCAGGTATCTAGACAGAGAGGTTAATACTACTTCCAAGTGCTCCAACACAACTTTTCCTTATTTCTCTAGCTTTATCTCATCCCACCCTGCACCTTTGTTCTCTGACCCCATCCAAATCAGTCTACTTTCCCTGTGCTGGAATATGCTCCCTTCCACCAAAATTCTTACTGGCAGAAATGAATTTTCCCTTCTACTCATCCTTCAGATTTTTATTTAAGTGTACTTCACTTGAGAATTCTTTCCTGGTGTTCCTGCTTATGTCAACTCTCCTTTGTGACATCTGTCACAGTTAGAATTATCCATTATTCATGTGATTATTTAATTAACAGCTATTTGCCTCCACTAGAGTATATGCTTCTTGAAGGCAGGAACCAAGTCTGCTTTTGCTAATCACTGTATTCTCAGAGTCTACTTCATTGTCTATCACACAACAGACACTTGACTTTGTTGAAGAGTGAATGAATAAATAGATGAATGAAGCATCCATTCATTCATTCACTGAATGAAGCAGTGGGAATGAAAAGGAAGGGGAGGAAATTGAAGCAGTCATCAAAAACCTCCCAAGACACAAGAGTCCAGGGCCAGATGGCTTCTCAGGGGAATTTTATCAAACGTTTAAAGAAGAAACCATACCTATTCTCCTAAAGCTGTTTGGAAAGATAGAAAGAGATGGAGTACTTCCAAATTCGTTCTATGAAGCCAGCATCACCTTAATTCCAAAGCCAGACAAAGACCCCACCAAAAAGGAGAATTACAGACCAATATCCCTGATGAACATGGATGCAAAAATTCTCAATAAGATACTGGCCAATAGGATCCAACAGTACATTAAGAAAATTATTCACCATGACCAAGTAGGATTTATCCCTGGGACACAAGGCTGGTTCAACACCCGTAAAACAATCAATGTGATTCATCATATCAGCAAGAGAAAAACCAAGAACCATATGATCCTCTCATTGGATGCAGAGAAAGCATTTGACAAAATACAGCATCCTTTCCTGATCAAAACTCTTCAGAGTGTAGGGATAGAGGGAACATTCCTCGACATCTTAAGAGTTGACAGAAGAATCCCATCACTGACTTGGGGTACGGAAGGGAGAAATAGGCAAGGAAGGCTAGGGTTTGGCAGTTGCCAGTGATGGTACTGTGGTTTCTCAAGCTGGGTACCAGAAAAAATAGACAGTAGTATCCTTTGCACTCACTGCCACCTTGCATCAGTAGCCTACTTGAAAACTTAATGTAAGAGACAAAGAATCAGAAACAGAAATGGGTGAGTCATTTAGCCTACAGCAAAAAAGTTGTAATCATCAAGACAGTATGGTACTGGCACAAAAACAGACACATAGATCAATGGAACAGAATCCAGAATCCAGAAATGGACCTTCAACTCTATGGTCAACTAATCTTTGACAAACCTGGAATGAATATCCAGTAGAAAAAATATAGTCTCTTCAATAAATGGTGATGGGAAAATTGGACAGCCACATGTAGAAGAATGAAACTGGACCATTTTCTTACCCCATATACAAAGATGAACTCAAAATGGATGAAAGACCTAAATGTGAGACAGGAATCCATCCAAATCCTAGAGGAGAGCACAGGCAGCAACCTCTTTGACCTCAGCCACAGCAACTTCTTGCTAGATACACCTCCAAAGGCAAGAGAAACAAAAGCAAAAATGAACTATTGGGACTTCATCAAGATAAAAAGCTTCTGCACAGCAAAGGAAATAGTCAACTAAACTAAAAGGCAACTTATAGAATGGGAAAAAATATTTGCAAATGACATATCAGATAAAGGGCTAGTATTTAAGATCTGTAAAGAACTAATCAAACTCAATATCCCAAAACAAATAATCCAGTCAAGAAATGGGCAGAAGACAAGAACAGACATTTCTCCAAACAAGACCTACAAATGGCCAAGAGACACATGAAAAAATGCTACACATCACTTTGCATTGGAGAAAATACAAATCAAAACCATAATGAACCATTTCAGGAGACAGATGTAATCTGTCTGTAATTCTGTAACCAGTCAGAATGGCTAAAATTAATAATACCGGAAACAATGTTGGTAAGAATGTGTAGAAAGAGGAACCCTTTTACACTGTTGGTGGGAATGCAAGCTGGTATTGCCACTCTGGAAAATGATATGGAGGTTCTGCAAGAAGTTACATATAGAGATACCCTACAACCAAGCAATTGCACTACTAGTTATCTACTCAAAAGATACGAATGTAGTGATTTGAAGTGGCATCTGCACCCCAATTTTTTAAAAATATTTTATTTATTCATAAGACACAGAGAGAGAGAGAGAGAGAGGCAGATGGAGAAGCAGGCTCCATGCAGGGAGCCCAATGCGGGACTTGATCCCGGGACTCCAGGATCATGCCCTGGGCTGAAGGCAGGCGCTAAACGCTGAGACACCCAGGGATCCCCCTGCACCCCAATTTTTAATGCAGAAATGTCCACAATAGCCAAACTGTGGAAAGAGCCAAGATGTCCATAGACAGATGAAAGGATAAGGAAGTATGTGTGTGAAGACATATATATATATATATATATATATATATATATATATATATATATATATATATATATATTCCAGTATGTGTGTGTGTGTATACATATATATGTGTGCACACACACACATACTGGAATATTACTCAGCCATCAGAAAGGATGAATACTTACCATTTACACTGATGTAGATGGAACTGGAGGGTATTATGCTGAACAAAATAAGTCAATCAGAGAAAGACAATTATCATATGGTTTCACTTATATGTGGACCATAGGGGAGGGGAGGAAAAACTAAATGGGCAGTTATCAGAAAGGGAGAAAAACCATGAAAGACTTAACTATAGGAAACAAACTGAGGGTTGCTAGAGGGGAGGTTGGTGGAGGGATGGGGTAATTGGGTGATAGGTAATAAGGGCATGTGATGTGATGAGCACTGAGTGTTATACACAACTGATAAATTATTGAACATTACATCATAAACTAATTACATCATAAAACTAATAAGTTGGCTAATTAAATTTTAATTAAAACAACAACAAAAATCCAAACAAAATAAGCCCTTAATCAGAATATGTTACAAGAGCATCAGTGAGAAGTCTCTAGTGTGGCAGTGTGTCTCAAGTGGATCATCTGATTTCCTGTGTGCTGAAATATCCAGTAGACCCTCAACATATCTTAGTAATGCTTCTGTGCTTTTCTATAGATTCGAGCGAAGCCTGATTCCTCTTTTTTTTTTTTTATTTTGGAAGTTCTTTATTTTCTTATTTAATTTTATTTAATTTAAATTTAATTTTATTTATTTTATTTTATTTTATTTTTTTAATTGAAGTTCAATTTGCCCACATGTAGTATAACACCTAGGGAGATTTCATAGCTTCTATTGCTTCAGGTAGGAAGCAACTCAGCATGGTGGAAAAAGCTCACTGGTGATATCCTCCAAGGCCTTGATCAAATATTACTTGCCTGACACCATGACATTCCTACTCCCAAAAAGCATTAGCTCTCCCTTACTGACCCAGGTCCTTTAGTGGATATTATGCACACCGCTGTAATGGTCACATTATTTCTTCATGTTCAAATGTTTTTTCTTCTCTACACTGTGAGCTCTTTGAAAGTAAAGGCTTCATCAAATTTATATAGTTTGAGATGTAGAGTAGATGTTCTGGAGACAAACTGCCTGGGTTCAAATCCTGGTTCTCCCATGTATTGACTATACAAGCTTGGGATCTCTGCATTTTAGTTGGCACATGAGGATAATAGTAGTACCTACTTAGCAGATTTATTGTGAGGTTGTCATGCATTAATAGTCCATTCAGCAGCAATTTATTAAATGGGTACCATATTCCTGGCCATTTTCTGGGCACTAGGAATATACTCAGAAACAAAACAAAAAAAAGGTTCTTCCTCTATTGGAGCTTACATGACATGGGAGGAGGAAAGAATTACAAGTAAACAAACACTACAATTTGAGACAGTAAGCAGTGTGCCAGAACTGACTTATACTGGCTCACAAGAGCAGGCTGTGTGTCTCTCTTCTCATCTTTGTATTCAGCAACATCATGTTGATAGCTTGAATCACTGAATTAGCTACAGTTGGAGGTATTTACACTATGGAAACTGGCATAAACTATCAATCAGAGCCTACTCCCCCTGTACCTCTGCCCTATATCTAGGTATTAAACATTCAACTGAACACACCTGGGTAGGAAGATACTAAAACAAGTTGAGTAAAAAGTCTGGGGTAACTTGTCAAGGAATCTCTGAAAAAGTGGTTTGTGCTGAGGCTGGAAATATGAGTATCCAGAGGTGATATAGGAAAGAGTTAATTTAGACAAAGTGGACAGCTGGTTCAAAGGCCTACAGGGACAATGAGCATGGTTATATTCTAGGAACAACAATAGTGAAAGCCACTGAGGCTGAAGCATAAGGAATGTTGGGGAGAATGAAAGAGAGGAGATCAGAAAGGTAAGTCAGAGCCAGGCCACACAGAGCCTAACAGGCAAAGCACTTGAATTTATTCTAAGTGGGAAGCTTTTGGCAAGTTTTCAGCAGGAGGGACTATTTAAAGGACTTTTCAGGTACCTAACACCTAGGTAGGCTCAATAAATGGTACCTATTCCTGTTGATACTTATCTTAGTGTCCCTAACAGCTCACACATTGCCTGACACATGGGAAGTATCCAGGTCAGGGTTGTTGAGTGATACGTAAATGTATGGTCACAAGCCTCTTTCCTTTCCTTCTCGAGCACCATTTATTACAAATAAATGAATTATTTGTGAAAGATGGTTCCCAGGTCCCTTCTGTTCCCTATGCCTCCCACTGTATTACCATGGGCTATAGACTAGTTTTGTTAACCCAATCTGGTAGAAGTGACCATAGCCCTAATAGCCATTATTCCCAAACAAATATGCAAAGGACCCAGAGTCATCTCATTCCAAGACAGGACATTCTTGCCCTGAACAATAGCATAAAACATATTTTATGCTTCATATTTCTGTTCTGATATTAAGGGAAGGGGGAAGGAAAGTGAAAAAATATGCACTCTCTAACGAGGCCATAAATATTGATGTCTTCCTCAGGCCCCCCTAGAGCTCTATCATTTTGGCAACTGGCTGATTAATAATAGATTAAATACTTTAGATTTGCTTACTCTGGGATCCGTGACTTTAAATGCATCTGCTGTGAGGGAACTTGTTGAGACGGGGATCCACAGATCATGGAGACTTCCAGCAAAAAAATACAGTGGGAGGGGACACAAATTGGGCATGACAACCAATATTTCCACTGAGAAATATCTCAAATGTGGTGCACAAGGCTTGGGATGTCTCTCCAGATGTTAACTTCTTTTCCCAAGAACCCACCCCCACGATAACCCAAGTGAGAGGACTGTGTTAAAACACACCATATGGTAGTGTTCTGAGTACGTGATAGATGAGGAAGGAAGTCTTCCCACATCTCATCCAAATACCAGTCGTTAACCATAAGAAATGGTCATGGCACATAGCACAACTGGGAGGAAACTGGGATGCATGCCCATGACTGCTGAGGTAGACCAACTTGCCTTAAAACTTTATCCTCTGGAACAGAAACAAGTTATGAGACCAAAAGACCCTTTGCTGCTCCTCTAGATGCCAGTGGGGAAGTAAGTGGCCCTGGGCACACATGAGCAACTGGAGATGCCCACTTAAAGGCTTGTCTTGGTAGATCCATGGGAGGGTCAGCAAGTCCAGGCATACTGGGAAAAATGCTGGGGGAATCATGATATCTGGCTTCTTAGTCTGACTCTATTACTGAGTCTCTGCGTAACCCTGGACTCATCTCTTTCTGGCGCCTCAGTTTCCCATCTGTTCAGTGAGGGGATAGGTAAGAGCAGTGCTTCTCATTGAGAGTCACTGGTGGAACTTTTAAAAGCCACATGTTCTTGTACTCTTTGTCATGAGTTGGCTTTTGTTCCCTTAAAACATATATTCATGACTCAACCCCCAGAATGTGAACTCATGTGGAAACAGGGTCATTGCAGATGTAACTACAATGAGGTTACACTGGAGTAGGGTGGACCCTTCATCCAACAGGACTGGTGTCCTTATTAAAATAGAAGAGAAGACACACAGAAGACACACAAGGGAAAACAGCATGGGATTACAGGGACAGAGACTGAAGTGCAGGAGCTGCAAGCAAATCTATGGTGAGGATGAATGGCAACTTCCAGAAGGTAGGAAGAGGCAAGAAAGGATTCTTACCTGTTGTGTTTAAAGGAAGCATGGCTCTACTGACACTTTGATTTCAGACTTCTCACCTCTGGAACTAGGATAGTAATTTTTTTGTTGTTTTAAGCCACCCTGTTTGTGGTACTCAGTTACAGCAGCCCTAGGAAACTCATATGCCTTGCTTCTAAACCTTACCAAATAAGAAAGTCAGGGTTGGGGCCTGGAAATGCAAAGTTAGAAAAAGCTCCCTAGAAAAATCTGGTGCATGTTGTGGCTTATAAACAATGAATTAAATAAATCCTTCCCGACTCTGGAATTCTCTGACACATGTGGAAATCTGACTTCAGCTTATGGCACCAGAAATACATCATGTAGCTTGGGAAAGAGATGCTTTGGTGATAAGAAGTAGAGCCTTCCCTATATTCTGTGGCAGGAAAATGGAGTCATGCTGACAGTGGAGAAACAGGAAGGTCCCCAAGATGGCCCATTCTCTCTAGGCTTACTTTATACCCCCAAAACATAAATTTCTTTTTTTTTTTTAAGATTTTATTTATTTATTCATGACAGAAACAGAGAGAGAGGGAGAAGCAGGCTCCATGCAGGGAGCCCAACATGGGACTTGATCCCGGGTTTCCAGGATCATGCCCTGGGCCGAAGGCAGCACCAAACCGCTGAGCCACCCAGGCTGCCCCAAACATAAATTTCTTAAAGGAAAAAGTTAACAGGAGCCACTAATGAGTCAAAGACCCCCTTGAGGTATTAATAAAAGGTATAAATAAACCTTCTCACCAGAAATATGCCTATACTTCCACAGAACATCAGACACCCTGATCCCCATTTACGGACTTCCCAGGGATCCACAAACAACACACCAAGAATCCCTGGATGCTATAACTTGACAAAGCCCCAGGTGAGCACAAAGGTGCTAACCTAAATCCTTCATAGAGAAAACAGGAGAGCAACTATGGGTACTCTTCTATGGTCCTACTTTCTCCATCTATAAAAGGAGGGCCATCATTTTTTCATCCAAGAAATATTCATTGGGCATCTACTCTGTGCTACAACACCTTTGTTCTTACATCCAGATTTTATTCTAGGCATGATATGAGAAGTTATGAGAGAATTTTTAAACAGTAGAATAAGATGATCTGATTTACATTTTAAGAGGGATCACTGACTTTCTAAGGTTTTCCAATGTGGACTTTCTAGAAGGAAATAGCCTCATGTCCTTCTACTGTTGCTATCAATGTAGACAGAATGTCAGTATAACTAAACACACTACTATACTACTGTGACACGGGATGATATCTCACAGATGTGAAGTGGGGAAAAAAAGGGAGAGTAGGAAGTTGTCTGTGCCAAGCTTGGAACTGAGCTGCTACCTAAGCCCCCGGGTTCCCTGTGAAATGAATAAACTACCTTTGTTATTTCTAAAGGGTTATCTGTTGAAACATCTTTAGGCAAAACCTGTCATAAGATGTCTCTCCAAATTCACATTCAATCTCGGCTGCCACCCTATTAGAATGTTGACACGTGCAACATCAAAGTCAGAGACGTCCTACTGAGCAGCAGCACTGCCAAGGTACCAGCAAGCTGCTCCGAATACAGATACAGCAAGAGGGTGGCTCTCGCCCCCTGCATTCTCCTCTCTCTGAATCCAAATTTTAGCTTCTAATGAGATGTTGCAGCCTGAACTAGCTTCTCTGTGGCTGACCCCACAGAAATTGGCACCAGAGTATAATATTAATGAGATGAGCATCATGCATCTGAGTAGATTACAAAATAAAAATGTATTCTCATCCATTATCCCATTGGAACCTCATGTCCATTCTAGGAGCTGGACTAGGGGGGTATTTTTAGCCATTTTACCAACAGAGAGGTTTGGCCCCAAGGCAGGCACTTGATCAGGGTAAAAAGGCTCACACATGGGCATTGGATTCTCATTCACCCACATTCCACTAAACGTGGGGTGCCTCTGAGCTATGTCACTTTTTAGGCTCCAGTTGGACAAGTTAATGTATGTAGCTGTCAAGGTGTACAGAAGGTCAATGAAACTAGCAATCTAGAGATTGCTCTATGGACAAACATATCTGTGTTTGAGGATTAGTTGTGTGACCAGCTTAGTTATGTAACTTCCCTCTGTTCCAGTTACCTCTTCTGCAAAATGTGGAAATGATAGTTTCAATTTTCTTCAGTTGTTTCTAGGGGTAGGTGAGACAAAACAACCATTTCTGATGAGATGATGATGATGATGATGACGATGATGGCAGCCATAACAACAGCAAGAACTAGCATTTTAATGTGTACTAACCTTGTGCTGGGTGCTGTGCTTACTGTTTATGTGTCAGTTCATCATGTGTGTTGCATGATGTGCCCTCACTATACATCTGCTGTGTTGATTATTAAACTTTTTAACATTGGAGATAACATTCCAGGGCAGATAAAAGAAAGTTATTTGACTTTTTTTAGTTATAAGAGGTAAATAAAGCATATGGGGGGAAGGAGGAAAATCATAGAGGATTTGTCCTTTTTTTTCCCACATAGGATGCTCATATCTGGCACTAAGAAAACATAATTTATTCTATAGGTTAAAATATAAAAGCCTTTTATATTACCAATAATTCAATGGTATAATCAAAACAGCCAAATATATCCCATCTAACCCACACTTGGTAGAATTAAAGGATGCTAAAGTTGGAAGGAATTCACAGATTCACCCTGTCCTAACCCCTGGGAGGAGGACAAGAGAAGCCTAGGCAAATACATGCCAAGTCCAAGGTCCACCACAAAGTCACAGAAACCTTTACATCCAATAAAGAAAACTCTCAATTAATTAAAGAACTCTGAACCTAGTATTATCTCATCTCTGGCAATGTATCTAGTTGAGGACTGCCTTGATTTCTTTTGTTATCTTCTACATTCACTGTAGCCCCCAGCTACATATGGTATTGAAAGGCAGCATGGCAGGAATTTTAGTAGGTACTTGAACTTACATGTGTAGGGTCCTCATTGTGGCTCTGTTTTCCCATGTGCAAAATGGAAGAGGGGGACTAGACTATATGAATCAAAAGGTCTTTACAGTCTCCATATACTCCAGTTCCTACTTATTTAATCTGAAATTCAAGATCCAGTCTTTTTTCCCAAGGCCCCCGTAGGAGCTGAGAGGTCTTGACACACTATGCTGGCACAGGACTTGGGCGCTCTGTGACCTGGTTTCACCTCCTCCACCACTTACAGTCTGACCTTGAGGCAAACCACTTAAGCACTTCGTGGCCATTTCCCCAATTAGAACACTCCCACTCTACCTCTGTGCGTGAGTGTGAACTAAATTAAAACAATGGATGGGGAAAAAATGCTTTGAGAAAAGTAGCAAAGGGCTATATATATACATGGGTATATATATCTATATACACATTACTAATCATTTGTTATTCTTATTATCATTGTCAGTATTATCCTTCACAACTCCTTTGTAGGTAATGAGGATCTATGACTAATGAGAATAAGCTTCCATCTACTGCAGGAAGAGGGGTGAGAAGGGCACAGTTCTAGGCAAAGGCAGGCTGACTTGGCTCCCAGTACTGCCCATCATTTTCTCCCCAGATATTTTTACTTCTTAGGGTTAAATAGCACAGGAGTCTGGTTGATGGTTCCTGGGCCCAAAATAGAGAATAAGTTGGTGCCATAGTACAAAGAAACCAAACCCAGATTCTAATAAACAAATGAACAGAAATATAAAGTACCATTTATTGGGATGGGGTTTTCAAAATGTTTTGTGGCCATTTATATTGTCTATTCCTTTGAGGGAGGCAGGACTTGGGGAAATGATGAATATTGATGACATCTTACATGCGCATAACACTTAATATTTTACAAAGCATATTCATATTATTGTGCCATTCAATTCAATATTTATCAAGCACTACTTGGAGCAACATATTATAAACATTGGGCACTTAGACTCTTGGAAGGACAAGGAATTAGGAGTTTTCAGGAGGGGAAAGGGAGACAGAATAGTTGAGTGACTGAGCCCAAGTCAAATTCTTAAAACAACAATTAGATCACATGCCACTTCTACTTACAACTTTCCAGTGGCTTCTCATGCACTTAAAAAAAAAAATCTGGGCAGCACCGGTAGCACAGCGGGTTAGCACCACCTGCAGCCCAGGGTGTGATCCTGGAGGCTCAGGATCGAGTCCCACGTTGGGCTCCCTGCATGGAGCTTGCTTCTCCCTCTGCCTGTGTCTCTGCCTGTGTCTCTGTCTCTGTCTCTCTCTCTCTCTGAATAAATAAATCTTAAAAAAAAAAAATCTGAACTCCTTTCCAAGGCACGTTTGGCTCTTCCTATTCTGGTGCCTTCTCTTCTCAGCTATCTTCTACTATTCTCTCCCTTGCTAAAAATATTCCAGCTACCTAGTTGCTTCTCAGTTCCTCAAACTCCACTACCAAGCTTTTTCCCATTTCAGGACCATTAAAAATTTTGTTGTCTCTGACTAGATTATTCTCCAATTTTGTTTTTGTGAAGCTAATTAATACCTTGTCAGCCTTTAAGACCAGGCTTGAATGTTGCCATCTTGGAGAGGGTCTTGACTGATAACGCTATTTAAGCAATACCCTCATGTTATTATCTTCTCGCTTTATGCTGCTTCCCCCCCCACCACCACAGGAGTTTTTGTCTTACACTTATTGCATGTATTTAGTAATTTTTGTTTATTTGTTTTTGTCCATTTTATTCCATCAGAACTGAGGGCCATGAAGTCAGGTGTCTTGTCCCTCTTATTCATTACAGTATCCCAAAGACTGGCAGAGCCTGCTACAAAGTAGGAACAATATATAATGAATGAATGAGGGAATAAAATGAAGTTTATAAACTTAATTTTTTTAAAGATTTTATTTATTTATTCATAAGAGACACACAGAAAAAGGCAGAGACACAGGCAGAGGGAGAAGCAGGCTCCATGCAGGGAGCCCAATGTGGGACTCAATCCCGGGACCCCAGAATCACGCCCTGGGCCAAAGACAGGCACTAAATGACTGAGCCACCCAGGGATCCCCTGGTTTATAAACTTTAGACCCTGGTCTTAAGCTCAGGTCTTATGCCTTCTGGTTTTCTGGTCCTTCCTTCTTTTCTACATGATATTCCTGCAACCCAAACATTGATATTCTCAACTCTATGCCTTGGGATAGATATGGGCAAGAAATCTATTTTTCTGAAATGAAAGAGAAACTCCAAATACTCTATCACATAGAGTATGAAAGGGGACATCTTGGTGGTTGCAGACCATGCTTCATAGGGAATTGATTAGGTTTCTTATATCACAAAATTATAGCAGAGAGGATAAGTGCTGATCCCCATTTGAAGAGGTAGCCCAGAGGTAAATGACTGCAGGGCACACTGGCTTTCTGTGCCCTGGGATCTCTCCTGAAGCTAGGATTATTACTGAGAGAAGTGATAAAATATGGCTGATACTCAGAATAGCTATCAACTCAATCCCTGCTTCTCTCCCATCCATCCATCCATCCATCCATCCATCCATCCATCCATCCATCTAACATTTATTGAGAGCTTACTGTGTATCAGGCAACCTGGCCAACTATTAGTGACCTCTCTATAGCTCAACCTAAATTACTGCACAGATTTGCCATGAGGGCCAAAGGTGGCAACATAATGTAAACTTTACAACCCTAAAGTCTAAAACAAAGGAGGGATTATGATTATTAGTGGTGTAATTTAGTATGTGAAGGGTGATACAAGGGAACATTATATAATTAAAAGCTAATAAGCCTGTTCATTTGGAGGTTCAGTCAGTTGAGTGATGGACTCTTGATTTTGGCTCAGGTTATGATCTTACAATCTTGAGATTGAGCTCCAGGTTGGGCTTTGTGCTCAACACAGACTTTGCTTGAGATTATCCCTCTCCCTCTGCCCCTCCCCTCAACTGCTCATGTGTGCATACTCTCTCTCTCAAAAAAAAAAAAAAAGGTATTAAATTTCAATGAATAGGAAGAAAAGAAGTTTCTGTGATGTGTCTTATTTTAAAACCTAGTTTCTACTCCTCCCCAGGGGAACAATTCATGAACAGAAAACACCATTGAATGAAGGTGTCAAGGATTAGGATATTATTTAAAGCAAAAGTACAAAACCCAAGGCATTAGAACAATCAGAACTCTGGACATTTGCTCAGGCTCTTGTTCCTACTTTCTCACTCCCTGCCTCCCCTTCCTCACTTCCTTTCCTGGTGAGCAGATCCAACCTGCCATTTAGGGCTTAGCTTCTCCCCATCTCCTCAGGGAAGCACTTCCTAATCTTCTCAGGATATTTGCATTTCTTCTTCTTCCCTTTAAATTCTCAAAATGTGTATAAACTAAAGCCTAGAAATTCATACTTAATTCCATGCCTCTTGGGGTTTGTCTGTTTGTTTTGGCTCATTTAGTTCAAATTATTGCTGCTCAGCAGATACTATCATCATTATTCCCGTCTTAAAGATGGGAAAACTGAGGCTCACAGAATTTAAGTGGAGTATCCAGGAAAGGTGACCAGCAGGGGGTAGAAATAGAATTAGAGCTAGACTTTGAATTAGGGCACCTGGGTGCCTTAGTCAGTTGAACATCTGACTCTTGGTTTCGGCTCAGGTCATTATCTCGGGGTCTGGAAATTCAGCCCTGCTCTATGCTCAGCATGGAGTCGGCTTGGCATTCTCCCTTTCCCTCTGCCCGACTCCCCACTAATGCTCTCTCTTTCTCTCTAAAATAAATAAATAACAGAACAGAAAAAAGGAAAAACAAAACAAAACATAACAAAACAAACAAACAAAAAAAAAACAAAGGAAAAGAAAAAGAAACTAGGCCTTGAGACTCCTAGTCCAGTTCTCTCACAGCACAACTACCTGTGTCTGAATCAATATGTTGACCTGATTTGAATTGGGCACAGCAGCTGGATTTCCAGATGAATATAATTCTTTCCCAGATACTAGTGGTATGAATAAAGACCCATTGTATACAAGGTCACACAGAGCTTCCCAAATCCAACATTCTTTTGTCTGTCACTCTGAGTTGGGTGATGGTCCTCATGCCAAGAAGAATCCTCAATACCTTTCTGATGTTACACTGAAAAGAACCAGGAAACAGAGCATCCCTACACCCCTCTAGTCATGGGAAGGGCCACTAGAAGCTCCATGACCCTGGATTGAAATTGTTCTACCCTGAGTTCTGAGTTCCAGTTCCAGTTCTGTTGAGACTCATGGGTGACTCAGGGAAAGCCCTGGATCTCCCCCAGGCCTCAGTTCCTTACTTGAGTTCCTTACTTAAATCCTTACCACAGATTTGGGGAGCTATCTGACTTCTCTTCTGTGGCTGATGTTCAATAACCTTTCCCAGCCTTCAGGACTTCCTAGATTCCCAAGGGGTAAATTTCCAGAGTTTGGAGTGATGGATTGTGGGTCTGCTGAATTCTTTACTCTTCATAGTCCTAAAATAGTAAACAGCATTATTAAACAGATGGTGTGCAAATAATTTATTTAACCCTACAGAAGATCATTGAATTTGACTTCTGTTAAGGACTGGAAATCAGGCCAAAAAGAGTTCAACAGGCAGACAACCAATATTTAAGGCCTGGCTGAGGCTTTCATGGTCCTTTTGCCCATACCTGGGCTGGGGACGTATGGGAGAGCTCCCCCCAAAATTCAGGTATGTTCTTCATTTTCTAAATGGCTCTTTCTTTCACTCAGACTCTTGCATGCTCTCTCTCTCTCCCTTTCTCTCTCTTTCATCTTGACTTCCAAGGCTGCTCTCTGTGTAGCACTGCTGAGCTGAGAAAGATAAGGCCCAAGAGACCATCCTAGGATTAAATAGAGTCTCCTTGTGATTTAGAAGCCTGAGATTGCCAGCTCTAAATCAACATGAATTCTCCATTTAATTTGAATCAGTGGGTTTTACGAGTCTGTTTCTCTTTCAGTTTATCAGTCAGGCTCACTCATTTTCTGTTTGTTACTGTTTCAGTGTCGTACAGGTAGAAACCTCATAGTCTGGCAAGTCTGAAAAAGGCCTTACGGATTTTCTAGACCAAGCCTTGGGTTGCACCGAGAAGGAAACAAAGTGAGGCCAACTATAGGGATGAGCCTTCTTCAAGTTCATCTACCTAAGGGGACTAGAACACAAGCTTCTTCTCTCCCTCCGTCTTTATTATATTTCTCCTACCTCGCATCTCCTTTACTTTTCCTCAAACAAAGGCTCTTGTTTACTATAATCATTTACCCTTTCCTTCCATCATTGGATAATCAATCACCCACTTCAGGGGTTCCTATCACAACAGCATCTTGAAACTTCAATTAATCTGAGATCAGCTCACAAGACGCTTACCTTGAGCTATTTCTCTGATTAGCTTTCAGGAGAAATAGATACTTTCTCTCCCTCCTTCACTCTGTTCTGTGTTTCACACACATCTAAGCTATAAAAATTAAGACTGCTTTGTATTAAAATTAAAGGAGTCTAAATTTAGTCTATTTTCCCAGAAAAAGACACTGATTGTTGAAAGAAAATAATCCTTACCTATTTTTTTGAACACCTAAATCCAATTACTGGCCCCTGAATGTATTTTTTAATAACATAGCAGGGTATTTATTATTTTTAGTATTATTAAGAATAACAACAGAAACAAGCATAAGCCATAGTTTATATAAGTTACAGCTTACCGAGGCTTTAAAATAAAGTCTCCCTTTTCCCACATGGGGCATGGAAAGCATGTTGACACAGAACAACCTTCTTGCAGATGACATAGCAGAGGCTCAGAGAGATTAAACAACTTTCCCCAAGTCATCAAGCTACCAAAATAACAATTCTGAAACTCAAATTGAACTCCCTTGTTTCCAAGCCCGCATTACTGTCACCATGTTACCTCTCTGCCCCCATCACTTTTCCTTGAATGTTTATATTTTAAGGCAGCTTGGTATTTGATGAGATTTCTGGTCCTGGAAGGAGAGGATGTGGGTTTTAGGCTCCTCACCAGGTAGGTGGCCTCTTCTTCCCCTAGTCACCCAGCTGGTTTCTTGGATGCTTGTGTTACAGATCCATGGAAGGTGGGATGAGGACCAGGCTTCAGTCTTACAGGTTTCTTGCCTAGGGCTCCAGAGCACCTAGCATACATCATCACAGTAATAGTAATTCTCATATTATACTGTCACATGCACTAGTTGTCTGTTTCTTTCATTACAGCTAGAGTCTTTTGAGAGCACAAACTGCATCTTATTCCTTTTTATGTGTCTGGCACTTAGTCGGTCTTTGAATTATGTTTACTAAACAAATGAAGACTCCAGTCTAATACTCTCAGTTGACATAAGAGATGATTTGCCCCAAATCTCACAGGGACCTGATGACAGAACTGGAATTAGAGCCCCCATCTTCAAGCTCTTTTTGGTGTATTTCCATGCATGAGTAAGATGATGTTATTTATTTCTGCTAACAATAAGTGCAGCCAACATGCATCAGATGTTGGCTAAATGCTGGGGTACTATGTTAAATGCTTTCTGAGCATGATCCTATTTGATTCCTCTATTCCAGGAGGTGAATTATATTTTTATCCCCATTAATTAGATAAATAAATGGTTTTAGGCTGAAATTAGCTTTAGATTTCTTCTCACCTTGCAAATATCCTCCAGGCAACACCCCCCCACGAACCTCTGCCAAATGAAAGATAAAATAAAAATCAGTACTGAGACTGAGGCGGAAGGGCTGCTTCTGTATACATAAGACACACACATTTCTGGTATCCTCAACAATAGATGCCCTGCCCAACAAAGCACGGATGGGGAGATGTGCTCATTAACTGCTAACTTCAGACCTCTTAGGTTTCTTCTATTTGAGCTGTCACTCAAAGTGGCCTTATTTTTTCCAGTCCTCTTGTGAGTTCTCCTGCTGATGCTTATTTGTTTATCTGAAAGGCCAGACTCTTTGGGATGGGCTCATTAGGAAGACATTTCCTTTCACAAGGGCTGAGAGAATGGCAGGGACACAATATCTCCCACATGCCCCCCTCTTGCCATGCCAACACCACAATAGAAGGCACCCAGTCGAGAGCCAATCAAAACCCAAGTCAGCACAAAATGTCCTCTGCTGGAGCCCAGCTGTGAGAAAGCATAAACATCTTCAAAGCTCTGACCACTCTCTCATCTCTGCCATGTAATCTTCCCCTGACCTTTGCATCCCACAATGATCCCTTCTTCTTTAGATCCATTGAGTAATACAAAACCTTGCAATCAGAGTAATGTAGCCATAGACATTTCCAGTCAAAAGGGACCATAGAGATGATTGAGCCTAAGCATGGCAACACCCCAGCACTTATACCAGCCACTCCCTGATTTCCCATCCATGGCAAATAGCTTTAATCAATCGTGGCACTCTTCCCAGCTCAGCTTGGATGGTGCCTGAGAATTCTTTTCAAAAAAACACTCTGGGCAGAAGAGAAAAGTAACTCTCCCATTCAGGATAAAAGGCATAGAGGGGCTAGAAAAGAAGCCCCCTGCTTGCCATTCTAATGCTTTTTCCGCCACTATATCTTTATTGATGGTGTACTCTTTTATGGTCATCTCATCTGAATAAGACCTAACATCAATGGATGATTTTCAGCTTCCTGAGGGTGGAGCCTGGGTCATTTGTTAATCTCCTGGGGATGCATCATGCTGAGTAGTATGCATGCTGCTTAGAGACAAGAGAAGTGAATAATAGACTCCAGATCCTAAGTATAATAAAGGGGACACTTGAAAATCTCAGAAAGGATTTATAGGAACCATCTTGGGTTAAGTAATCATGTGTTATACAACCATCCTCTGGATGAAATACATTAGAGAGCCACTGAGGCATTCAGAATATTTCTCAGTGCCTACTGGATCCCATGCAAGAGTAATCAGTTATAATAAGTCCAAAATGCTCTTATATGAGCTAGTTTCTCACCTACAATGGCAATTTCTCAAGTTTTTCACCAAAGTAGCCAAAAAGGAGAGAAGAATGATGTCAGAGATGTCCCCTAGAGATCTGAGGCATAGCTCCAAGCAAACCACAGGAAGTAAGACATAACTTTGAAATACCACGTTTTATCTTGAAAACTCATGCGAGTTTGGATTCTCCTTCAAAATATAGCAATGTTTATTTTAATAAAAAATGCTCTCTCCCAAATTTTTAAGTTGATTCGATGCCATGGGGAAGTACCATATTTTCCCCAGGGCTTCATATACTCCTTAGCCCCCCAGAGGTCAGGAAAAATTGATCATGGGACAAATCTAGCATAGCATCTGTTTTGGCCTGTGAGCTAAGAATGGTTCTAATAATTTTAAATTGCTGAAAAAATATACAAAGAATATTTAGTGACACATGAAAATTATGAAATTCACATTTTAATCTCCAAAAATGACATTTCATTGAAACTTATTTATGTACTGTCTATCGTTGTTTCCATGATACAATGGTAGAACTGAGTAGTTGCATCAGAAATAAAGACTAAAATACTTACTAGCCCTTTACAAAAAAAATTTCCCATCTCTGTCTTGGTCTATTACAGGCTACTCCAGGACCATACATGTTCTCATTATGGGAAGATGCACTACGTAAATCTCAAGTAGGGGGACTTTTTGCCCTTCAGGACACTTTTGGCAATGCCTGGAGACATTTTTTATTGTAACAAATGGAGAGGAGAATGTTGCTGCTCACATCTTATAATGAGTAGAGGCTAGGATGCTACTGAAAATCCTTCAGTGTTAGGGTAGCCCCCACAACAAAGACTTATCCAATTTAATTAAACGTCAATAGTCCTGAGGTTGGAAACTCTGATATATCATTTCTTTCCTTATCTCAATTAAAGTCCACAGATGGACTTCTGATATTAGTAAATCAGAAGGAATTACTCAATCAGGCCTGAGAGACAGATACTACATAAATATATATGAAGGATGAGGGTTACTTCTCTTTTTATTTAACTATAGGAATACTAATACATAGGTAATAATAAGAAGAATAATTAGTTTTTATTAAGCACTTATTTATGTGCCAGGCATTAGGCTAAGTATTTTACATTTATCCTCTCATTTAGTAATCATTTCACCCTAACCCTGTTGGTGTGGATGAGGAAAAGATCCAGAGAAGTTAAGTTGCCAAAGGTTAGAAAGCTACCAAGTTATAAGGCAGTGATTTGTACCTAAGAAGTCTGACACCAGAAATTTAGCTTTTTACCATGAAACCGTGAACTTTCTGGAATACTCATTAACTCTTTAGTTCAGTGCTTTGATGTGGGCAAAGAACTTAATCTGTCCATCCTGCAACCCCATTATTATGAACAAGAAAATAACTGCTACCCTCAAAGCTTAGGTTTCAAGACTCTGTCCTTAGCAGAGATTTGTTTTGCTACAAAACTGCTTGGTAAATTCAAATGCATTGAACCATATAGAAGCTGGTAAGTCTAGAAAACTCTGTAATAACTGTATGATCCATGTTCTAGAGGCTCCTTATAGGAAATACAAGACCTACTGAGATGTTACAGCCAATTAGCATCTAAATAGGTTTCTTATTTCTCTCCTAGATATAATCAGAATTGAATAATTATTATTAAAGAAATAACTTCGAAAGAGATAGTAGATAGTTATTTGAAGTAATGAATCTCAAAGACAGGATATTGCTCCCAATTTTGGCAAGCCTTGCTTAGAAGAAAAATGGCAAATACATATTTTTTACATGAATCAGTGTGGTTTGTCTGATAGGTTATGTTAACAGTTGAGTGAGAGTGTGAACTCCAGAAAAAGATCATCTGGGTTCAAATCCAACTTTGCCTACTTTTAATAACCAGTTAGGCTGCCCTGAGCCAATTACCTAATATTAGTCTTAGGTTTATAAAACCTGAACTCTAGTCCCGGGTCTGACACAAACCCATCATTTGTGACCTTGGGCAAGTTGGATCACTTTTCTGGGTCTCTGTTTTCCCAGTTGTAAAAAGGGAATAATGGCACCTCCCTTATATATCTCCTTAAGTTTATGTGGTATAAAGAAGTTAATATATACACAAAAAAGGTTGTTAGTAGTAATGGCTACTCACAAAATTCTTTACCATTCAATCCCTGCAGTCGGAAAAGTAGGCCATATACAAAAAGCAAATAATATACTGAGCCAAGCAAGCAGCACACACTGTTGCCAACAGCCTCAATAAGGAAGTATCAAGCAAACATGAAAATGCAACAAAATACAGAATGAGGGTCAATGTTATCAACATTTTGTATCTGGGATGCTCCAGGCTCAGCTGGAGCATGCCAGCTGGCTCTCTCTCTGCCTGACACAGCTGCTTTTAAGCAGCTGGCCTTGACTGCCACAACAGGTAGGTTGGAAAGGATACCTGTTGTTTTGACACCTAGAATAGAGCGTGGTTCCACAGAATATAGTGGCTCTTGAAATAAAGGTTCATAGTTCTTATTTGTCCTAAGATACTGGATTGCATCCAATGACTATTGCCTGGCAGATCTGAGGCTGCCTACCCATGGTTGGTTTTATAAACAATGTTGTTTACATAACTACTGAACTGAAACATAGACCCTTAGGGGAAATAAATTAGTAGGAATGATGTGCTTGCAAATCTGGGCATTATTTCACAACTTCATCAGATTCAGAAGCAAAATATTTACTGACTACCTACTATGTTCTCAGTGCCTTATCAGGTGATAAAGATGTGGCCCCTGTCCTCTATGAGCTTATAGTCTAGTTGAGAGACATGTGTCTTTTACTTGAAATTATAATGTGATTGAACAAAAAGCAATATAGCCAACAAGCAGCACAGAACCTCGTAACAGGGGAGTCAACAGTGATGTGGGTAGCTGTGACATTCATAATGGATGTGGGGTTTCAGTAAAGCCTTGAAGGCATTAAAAACTGACAGGGAAGGGCATTCCAGAGTGTGAACAAAAGTGTAGACATGAGAACATATGTGGAAAAGATTCTCTGAGAAAAGCATTTTGGGGCTTGAATGCAAAGTTCTTCACTTCAGAGTTGGGATATGAATTTTACCATGAAGGCAAGAAAAAGTCAGAAAAGATGTGAAAGGTAGAGAGCTTTAGGCAAATGGAGAAGCATGAAGGGGGACCCATCTTGAATAGTCCAAGTGCACGGTAGTGAGGGCCAAGACAAAGGTGGTAGCTATAGAAATGTGAAGAAAAGGATGTATATTGCAATTACAGAAAACTCCATAGGACTTTGTAAGTGAAGACTTACTGGAACCCAAGGAGAGAAAGGAATCAAGATAGTGTTATAATAAGAGCTTAATGATGATAGCATCATTAATCTTCTGACTCAGTAAAAACCATCTGAATCAGTCAACTGCTTCTGATGATATTTTGATAAACTAGATCAGTGTTTCTCATGCTTTAACACATGTACAAATTACCGGGGGACCTTGTTAAAACAGATTTTTAATTCAGTAGGTTTGAGGTAGAGCCTGAGACTCTGCATTTCTAACAAGTTCCCAGGTGACACCAATGCTGTTGGTCTGTGAATCACACTTTCATTAGCAAAAGGCTAGAATTTCTCTTTCTTATTTTCATGGCAAACATCAACAACTATATTAGAATTTTAAAATAAAGTAGACTGACTATAGAGAACAAACAGATGGTTACCAGAGGGGAGGTGGGTGGGGGGTTGGGTGAAATAGATGATGGGGATGAAGGAGTACATTTGTGATGAGACATCACTTCACATCCACGAGAATGGCTATCATCAAAAAGACATTAACATGTGTTAGTAAGGATGTGGAGAAGTTGAGGCCCTATATATACCTGGTGGAGATGTAAAATAGTGCAGCCACAGTGGAAATAATTTGTTCCTCAAAAAGTTAAACACAGAGTTACTGTGTAACACAGTAATTCTACTACTGGGTACATAGCCAAAAAGAGAAAGAAAAGAAAGAAAGAAGAAAAGAAAGGAAAGGAAAGGAAAGGAAAGGAAAGGAAAGGAAAGGAAAGGAAAGGAAAGGAAAGAAAGAAAAGAAAAGAAAAGAAGAAAAGAAAAGAAAAGAAAAGAAAGAAAAGAAAAGAAAGAAAAGAAAAGAAAAGAAAAGAAAAGAAAAGAAAAGAAAAGAAAAGAAAAGAAAGAAAAGATGTGCCCACATGAGAATTTGTATAGGAATGTTCATAGCAACATGAGTCATAATAGCCAAAAAAGTGGAAACAACCCAAATATCTGTCAACTGAGGAATGGATAAACAAAATGTGGTATATCCATATAATGGAATATTATCTGGTCATAAAAAGAAACTAAGTCCTGATACATGCTACATTATGGATAAATCTTGAAAATATTATGCTAAATTAGAAAAGTCAGTCACAAAAGAGTACATTATTATATGATATCATTTGTATGAAAAGTCTAGAAAAGGAAAATCTATAGAGACAAAATATAGATTAGCATTTGCTTAGGATTGAGAGCATGGAAGGACAATAGGGAATGACAGCTAATGGGTACAGGGCTTCTTTTTTGTTAAAAGTGGTATGTTCTAAAATTAGATTATGATGACAGATACATAAATCTGTGAATATAACACAGGACATTAAATTCAACACTTAAATGGGTGAATTGTATGGTGTGTGACTAATGTCTTAAGAAAGCTACAGCCATAGAAACTGAAATGACTGAGAGACTTTTTATTTCTATTTGAAGGAAATATTTTTGCTGTTTTATTCTTTTGGGAGAGGGGATAGTTGCTTAGAAATCCAGATATATTGAAGTAGCTTTCCTTGTTTAGTGTAGATTTTTGTTTGGGGGTAGCTTTGGAAGAATAATGACATGAAAGATCAAAGGGAATTCTACTGGCAGAAAAAAATATGTTAAATTAGATCATGTGATAAGAATACCTGAATAGCCAGCCAAAAGACTTCCTTATATGACTACAAGTATTAGATTAGGCTGCCAGAGAAGTACTGCCTGAAACTAAAATGGAGAATGTCTGTAGATGAATAATGGCTCTACATCTTTAAAAATAAATCCTCTCAGCAGTAGTTTATCAATGGGGGACTGGGGAATTTCCATATCCTCAAAGTTCTGATGCAGAAAAAAAGAGAATGGAAATTGTAATATTGAGTATATCAGGTTGTATAAGAATTAAATGAGATTATGTCTGTGAAGATCTTTGGGTAAAGGGAGTGTTCAGGTAATGGCAGTTTGATGGTAGTGATAAACCTGAAATGAGAGACAAGCTATTCACTGGATAATTTATTATTAACCTATATTTTTCTAATGTACTCATTTCTATACAATACACATCCATGGCAATATGGGGAGGCTAAGATATTTTACCTGTTGATTCAAAGTGGTGCTAGGCAAACATGGCCACTGTGTTCTCCTCTTCTCCCATTTCTCTTTTGTTTTTTTCCATCCTGACAATCTACTTTCCATTGTTGACATATCTTTCCATGAGGCATCAGAATGGTATTTTTGCCATGCTAAGCCTTAGCATGCAGTCACCATGTGAAGAAGCACGGGCCATGTGGGGAGCCATGTGTCAGTGTTCCAGCTGACAGCTCCAGCAAAGCCTTTATGAAAGTGAGTGAGCTTTTGGAAGATTTCAGCTTCCAGTTTTTAAGTATTCCAGCTGAGATCTTAGACACTGTGCTGTCTGAATCCCTGACTCACAGAACCATAAGAGATAATAAATAATTATTGTTGTTGTAAGCCACTAAGTTTTGGGGTATTTGTTATGTAGCTTTGATAACTAATACACAAAATTTGCCTGATTCCAAACCCATGTGTTTAATCACTATGCTGTGTTGCTGTGTAACAACAACAACAACAACAAAACAAAAACAAGGACATTTCTGGTCAGAATTGGGGTCCCTATGAAGACTTCCCTACTGGTAAAGGCAGCATTGTTTGAAGACTCCAGGGTATAGTCCCCATGACTCCATATTTATCCTGACAAACAGATACCACTCCAATAACAGCGTAGAGGGCAGTCTCTCAAGGATTTAGTTGCCCTGATGCAGGCACCTTGAACCTAGTCATCTCTGAAGTATTAACAAGGTTGAAACTCCAGACTCGGTGAAGGTGAAGAGTCTAATCTGTGCAGAGGTCACATGCTGATCTTGGCATACTCTCAATCAGTCGGTATCGTTTATATACAAAATAGCTCCTTAGTTTAATTGTTCAAAAACCAGCAGCCTAAATTTCTATGTGTAAAAGCAATGTACATTGCACTGTATAAATATAAAATCTTATTAATTAGCATTTAGTGTCCTCAACAGTGCTATTTATATCTTTTTTAAAATCTTTTGTCTCTGAGACCCAAGACACTAATGGAAAGAGACCAATTTGAGATGAAAGAGTCTTTTTAAAATCCTGGCTTTCTGTTCCCCCTGAAGGGGAGAAAAAGGGGGGGAAAGGAGAAAAATGAGTGAGGGGTAGTAAGAATGGACTTCTTTGATGCCATGTTCCTCCTTTAAGATGGACTAACTGCACATCCCTGAGAAGAGAATGTTTTGATCTGCTCCACAACCAATATTATACGTATTTGATGGAAACAGTAGACTGGCAGTGGTCAGTGGAAACAGCAGAGAACAATGACAAGTTATGGTTTTGTGTTATTTCATTTTTCCCCCAAACTATTTAAACTCTCTGAAGCAGACTAACCTGACTTCCTCATTCTATGTTCTATCCTTCATCCTACTTGCTATAAGGAAAAGAAAGGTTTGTAAGGGAGCAAAAACAGCTGCATTTTAATGCTTGGAGAACAAAACAATTGGTACCTTTCATATCTCTGAAGGCTAAGCTCCATTATCTCACATCAGAATTGGAGCATGGGGGTAGAAAATCAGCTCTCAGAGGGCACAAAGCCAATGCTCCCTTCATGACTGACTTAAAAGGGAAAAGGCAAACTTCTGCTTTTAGGGAGAAAAGAAAAAAATAAGCAAGCAAAGTTCCAACTCATTGTATTTTTTAATATAGTTTGGAAAGCACTCTTTTAAGGAAGTATAAATGGAGAAGTGTACAAATGACGAAATTGGAAGTCCTGGGTTTGAGTCCCAGGCTATGTGACCAACCATTGGACCCTAAGATCTTTTCATCCTATTTCCTCACCTCAGTTGCCTGAGTCAAGTGAAGATTCATGCCTTCACTCACACACTCACTCACTTATTTACTTATTTGTTGAGTGAGCAATCAAGCTCCACATGCAATCTTTGCCTTCAACAAACTCACAATTCAAAATATTTCCCTCATCTCATCACAGGGTTGTTCTGAGAATCCAGTAGACTTTGAAGACATGCATGAATTTCAAATCAACATAGCAAAGTAAAAAACTCTTATTAAAAAGGACCATACTTGAAAATGCACCTGCAAGACCTAATCTTAGGCATTTTGCAAGACTAATACAGAGGTCACAGATTCTTCTTCCCCATCTAAAGCCAAAAGAGGTCTTTTAATTGGACATAGCATTGTAATGGGTCAGGCTTGTCCTTCTCAAGTGTCCTTCCTGAGTCTCAAGTCCTGCAACTTCCTTGCATGTATCCTGGCCACAGTGGGTGTAAATGGCTTGCCAAATCGTTTGGAGCATAGTTCTCTCTGTCATTCCCCTGCTTATAAGCATTCAATGTTTCCTCTCTTCCTATAAAACCAAGCCTATACTCAACTTGGCCCTCAAACTCCCACCCTGAGGCAGGTGTCTGCCCTCATCTGCATTTATGTATCAATTGGCCTATTTACCATTTGTAGTCATTACTTGTGTCTCCTGTCTGTGTTTTCATTCATGCAATTTCTTCTATTGGAATACCCTTTGGTGCCAAACCCCCACCTACACATTTTCTTTCAAGGTCAAGCTCAAATGTTGAACCTTTCACCTATCCTCACACTGCCCCTGAATGCACTTTTGGTGAAAGTGATTGCCCCTCCTTTGAACCACAATAGTACTTTGCATATACCTCTTTCTTGGCTGATAATAATCATGATAATAAGAATAATAGCAGCTAGCCTATATTGAGACTTACAATGTTCCAGGTATCATGACATATAAATGCTTTACATAAATTATCTCTTCAATTCTTACAAATACTGTAAGCCAGGATAACATTTTATCCCATTTCACGGAGGAAACTGAAGCTTAATAAGGTTAAGTTAATGGACTTGATTTCCCATAGTGTACCTGGCAGTTACATGGATGGCTTTAGCATCAGAGCCATCTGAGTTAGAGTCCAGGCTGTACAAGTTACCAGCTTCATGACCTTTGCTACCTAACTTCTCAGTGTAATCCTCAGTTTCCTTATTGGTAAAAAAAAAAAAAAAAAAAAAAAGGATAGTTTAAGTTTATTGTAATGATTGCATACGATGATACATGTAAAACTCAGAGCAAGATGCTGAGGGCAGAGAAGGTATTGGAGAGAAAATGGCTATCATGAGCCCCCAACTAAAAAGTCTGCTTGAGGGCCAGGATCTGATGTCTTTGTGAACTCTTCTTTTCTACATGTTTAATACATATCAGCTGGATAAATCAAGGCCATTTGAAGAATTTTTGAGTCCAACGCTGTCCTGAAGACATGTATCGTGGAGAAAAGTGCATCATTGGGGAGAAAGAAGTTATATCAATAGAGTAACTAACCCCAAATCCCTGTTCCTTGGTCTTAAATTCACCCTTCTTATTTTGCTGAGGAATGCACTGCCTCAAACTTGGCCTGGTTACTGTCCTCTCCATATATCCAGGCCTTTGATATTCCACTGCTTTGGCTTAATTACTTTCATGGAAGCTTCTTCAGAACTCCACTTAGTGGTACATAATTTCCCAGCTAAATATTGGGAAGCTATAAGACCTAAGGCCCACAGCTTATGCCCAAAGCCTTTATGGTACTTTCCAAATCACTGGTCTAGGGGAGAGTCATTAGTGATCAGTACAAGGGAGGCAATGAGGGTATAAGGGCTGAGGATGCAGGGTAAGGCCAGGCCCTTTACAGGCTCATAGAGCTTGTGAAGGCTTTGGGGCTTTATCCCAAGGACTTTGGAAAGTTACTCAAGATTTTAAGCAAGAGAAGTTGAAGTAATTTACCCATGTCCAGTGAGCTTCTGGTAGCAAAACTAGATTGAAAATTTGGTCTCCTGTTCTAATTTGCCACACCTTGATAAACATCCTTCTTGGCACCCCTCCTCCCAGGTGCAGACATTAATGAGCAAAAATGAGAACAAGTGGATAGAAACCTTCATGTACTGTATTTGTGCCTCTGTAGGAATCAGGGCAATACTGTATGATGGGTCCTTGGAGGGCCTGAAATTGGTGTCTGAGCCAGACCTCCAAAGGGTTGGGGGGCCTGGAGAAAGCTTGCATTATGTTGCCTGGAAAATGCAGGATGAAGAAACAGAGCTTGGACATTAAACCCACTGCCAATGAACAGGGTTACTGAAACTCTGAAAAGAGAAAGAGGACTGGTAATGCCACTTAGTGAAAGACTAGACTATGGTGGCGGTGGCCCCTCAACCCTTATCCAGTGCCTGTATTACTAAACCAGGCTGCCCTGTCAACTGGCAGAATTAATATTCTATTTGAGAAGTCAAGCTGCAGAGATTAAGGAGATGGACAGATATAAAAGGAAGCAGCAAGAAGATCAGTGGTTCTTAACCATTTTGGGAAGCTAACAGTAGCTACGAACTATCTCGCCAGGAAAAAAAAAAAATATATATATATATATATACACTCAGTAATTCTGCATGGACCCACTTTTAATAATATTTACCCAAGATAAATTAAGAACTATATGTGAAAAATCTCTACATGAATATTTATAATAGCTTCATTCATAAATACTCCAAATTGAATACAACCTAAAAGTCCATCAGCTGGAATGGATAAACAAATTGTGGTACATCCATACAACAGAATATTTGTTTGGCTATAAAAAGGAACAAACTAGTAATACATCAAAACACATGAATGAATCTCAGAAGCATTGTGCTAAGTGAAAGAAGCAGATTAAAAAGGCTATGTCCTGCATGACTCCATTTATGCCATTCTGGAAAAGATTAAATTACAGGAAGAGAAAACAGACCAGTGGTTGTCAGGCTGGGGCTGGGGAAAGAATTGCCTACAAAAGTGCTTAAGGGAACTTTCTAGAGTAATTAAAATATTCTGTATCTTGATTATAGTGGTGGTTACATGAGTATATACATTGATCAAAATCCATAGGACTGTACCACTAATAGGGATGACTTTTAGTTAGATTATACTAAAATAAATCTAATTTTAGAGATATTATCTATAGGGTTATGGAGACTACACTGAACCATCTTCAGACCTCAGGAAACGAACATTTGCTCTAGGGTCAAACAAATTTTGAAGTGGAAAGGCTTCCCCAAACATGGAGATCACACCTGCTTATATAAAAGATAGGAAAAGTGAGAAGCAAGAAAATACAACGCAATGTCCAGGATCACATCTCTTACTAGGGATGTTCATTCTTGCAACCAATATTAGTGGCACCCTTACTGCATTCTAAACACTATGCTGGATTGAATACCTAACTGAGTATCCAGGCAAATAACAAAAATAAGGCTTACTGCCTTGAAAATCTGGGAATTTAACTCAGGTCTTTGACTCTGTAGTGTATCCCCAATGGACTACAAGGGCTCCAGGGAATATTTAGTTCCCAGATCTTGCTGTAGCACTAGACTGAGAGCCAGGAGAGTTGTATATGGATTAAGTGAGCAGCACAGAAGAATGAACTTTTGAGACATCAGCTGATCTCTGACCCTCCTCTCTCTTCCCCACATGTAGATGGGGAAATAGGTAAATTCCTCAAAGAATCAATGTCAGCTCTCACACTATGCTAAGATCAAGAATTTCCCCAGAAGCATGGACAAGTACAACATTAAAATCCCTCCAAAATGGTAGCTATGAGGAGGAGTTGCATAATAACAGTACAATGAAGGAGAGCAGAACAGGTTTGAGGATCAGATGGACCTGGATTCAAACCCTGGCCTGGTACTGCCCATGTCACTATGGGCAAGACGCTCAATAGGATTAAGACTCAAGTTCTTTATGTAAAATGAGAAAAACAATGATCCCTATGCCTCCCAGGGTTGGTGTGAGGGCTGAAAGGATAATGCAAGTGCTGACAGATGATCACCTCTTACCTAATGGCAGTGACTGCTGCTCTAAATGCCATCATCATCAATATCATCATTTCAGTTTCCACATGTATTCTCTGTATCACTTGAAAGATTCTTCCTGGCCAAAAAGGCCTGGTTGTTACTTAGTCACCAGACAAATTCCAGCCTCTTTCCCTTTGGATCAAATCATTTGACATTCAGCAGGGAAAGAGTTATTGAGTGGCTGAAGTGTACACCTGAGTCCCCTTCAGCAGACTGTCAGGCTGGCAGAAACACCAGCTTGGACAGGCCAATTCACATGCACAGAAGCCTCCAGATAGGTCTCCGCACCCACAGATCAATCAATCGCTTCCTGCCCTGGGCTCCCTGTGGTGCCAGGCTTGCACCCAGGTGCCTTTCTGGTCCTCCTTCACCCTTCTGTTGTAATGCTGAGTCTCCATGGAAGAGCATAGGGAAGCAGGAGCATGCCTGCTGGGAGAAGGGTTTATACAACAGTACATCACAATTCCTTCAGGACAGCAGTAGCGGTGAAAGCATATTCAATATTAAACATTATAAATTATTAACCATTTATGTATACCTATTGTTTTATGGTACAGACTTCCAAAAATAATGTGCCTCAAAATTTTTCTGCATTAATAGGGACATGTAGAAATGAAATTTGCTCTCTGTATTAAGTGATACTCAATGAGGAGCATCCTCCAAATGTGTATCCAAATCTACTGGGGGGTGGGCTGTAGGGTGGGAAGCTTTTCTGATAATCCAAAGGAGTAATCATTAATTCTTCTCTTAAAAGTTGCAAAACATTGCTGTAGTTAGACCTCAAAATCTAAAGACTGAGAGAAGTTTTACCCTATTTCACACTCTCCTATAATAAGCATTGGTCTGTGCTAAACAAATGGCTACATCATTGAAAACCAGGAGTTCCACACTGAATGTCCTGGCAGCAAAGGGATCATGCATGATCTCTGTCATGATTTAACAAATGGAGAGGTTCCTTCCAAACTCAGTGGGAGCCTGGCACAGTCCTGGTTTCAGCTGGTTCCTGGGAGGCAGCATTTGATTCAAAAGAAAATAGCCATGATACTAGCACATGGGAAAGGAAGGACATTTACCTCCATACCATATTTCTCTACATCTGGCCCTCCACCTGCATCAAAATCACTTGGATGAGTTTTCTTAAAAATGCCAATTCCTAGTTTCTACTGTAGACCTACTCACTTAGAAGCTGTAGGAGTAGGGACTGGAAAAATAGAGGCACAAGGGATTCTGACCCACATCGTGTCTTGATAGTATTTTGAGATACATGGATCTAGAAGATTGAATCCACCATGGTAGCATTTTCATCTCAGAGAAATGGTCAGCCTGAAAGAAATCTTTTGGCCCCAGGAAGTGTAGCAGCTTCAACCCTGTAAATTCTGACTTCAAATTAAATTGTTCAGAGAGTTACCGACTTGGCTCACTCATATAACCAGGCAATTAGACCTGACCGACTACTTCATTCTCACCTGAAATAGAGGCTGCCACATGACTTAGAACTCAATCAAACAAAGAAATTCTTAGAGTTTTAGACACAAAGACAGATGGAACTCTTTTTCTCAGGGTATTGGCTCTTCCATTTCATAGTTTTATCATTTTGAGTGATAACCCAAAAGGATAGGTAAGAATCTGTTTTCTAATCTCCACCCCACCTACCACAACAAAAGATAGGAATCACTAGGGTAGAATAATGTTCTGTTACTATTCTAACATTCTAATGTTCTGGGTCTTTTTTTAGTCAGGAAGGCATAAGGGAATGTAAATGAGGACCTTGATATAGAAATATACTCGACACTACTATCATTTATGTTTTTAAAAGTAAATTCTTAAAAACAATAAATTCTTCCTAGCTTAAATACTTAACTATTGTAAGTAAAGCATTATTTTGGCACCCTTTTAAACCTATGTGCAAGAACATACTAGAGGATCTCTAAGGTTTTACTATGCAAAATGTGGTCTCAGGACCAGCAGCCTTGGTTTGTAAGAAATGCTGGATATCAGGCTACCCCCAGGCCTACTGAATTAGAACCTGCCTTTAAAACATGATTCTCAGGTGATTCATAGGCATAATAACATTTGAGAAGAACTTCTCTATGATACTGGTTCTCAAATATGTAAGCATACTGGAATTATCTAGGGAATTAAGAAACAATACTGATGGTTGGGCCCTACCTTAGAAATTCATTCTTAAGTGGCATTGGGTACAGCCAGGGAATAGGGATTTATGGAAGCTTATTAGTTGATTCTGATGTGTAGCAGTGTTTGGAAATCCCTGCTGTAAGAAAGCTCTGCAGCTCCCAAACTCTATGGGTCTGTAAACCTGTCAAGAAGAGCAAAAAGAAGCCACTAATTCAAATACATTCAGGAACCAAGCAAACAATATAAATGAATGACAAACCGGTGTGGACAGTGGCAAACTGGAGAGCATAGACATTGTGCAAAGGAGGTGGTCAACACTCAGTCTTTTAGTGTTACCTTTAGAGTCCATTGCTACCAAATATTCTGATGTTTTTGTCTTAAGAACCTGGAAATCCAAATTTTTATGTGAACTCTCATTTTTTATGGTAAATCTAGTTCACAAACTCACTTTTCATTTCTTTTTGAAAAAAAAAATGTACTCCATAGACTTTGACAAAGAGAAAACAGATCTACATGTAGAAATAGTACAAGCCCCACCCCACAAAACACAAGCAGAAATTCCAAAGAATAATTTATTGTGAAAGGAGCACACAACAGCTTCAGTGATGATGAGGTGGGCTCTCTTTACTGTGTTGCCTGAAGGAATTGGGATGGCTGCAGTTCTTCCTCTTTCAAAGAGGAAACGGATACTTTCAAATATATCATGATCATGGAAAGGCAATCCTATTGGCATGACTGCAGCCAGGTCCTGGAGAATTATGCTCTCCCAAAAAGTGAAAGGAATAGAGTGTGCAGAGGATACTGTGAAGTATGAACGCAGAGAGGCCAAGAAGGGGTATGGAGTGCAGGAAGGGGATGGGCTATGAAAGCATGGTGGTTGGTGTAATCTTCATGAGACAAGAGCATACATGGTTATATGAATAATGTAAAGACTCCACTCCTGGGAGAAGGAGGCTTCTGAAGGTGATTTACAGTTCTGATGGCTGGGCCAATCCATTTCAGATGTTGGAGGAGACGTCTGGCTGTATTTACATGGGTATCTGTTTCCTTACCCCAATAGAAATCCCATCCAACCCAGCTAGGGCCTCTAAGGGCTGCTGGGATATGTAGCCATAGGTGTAAAAAGAGAGGGAGTAGCCACATTAAGGATGTAGTTTGTAGCAAAGGTCAAGAGAAAAGAAAAAGTCCTTTAGGATCATAGGCTTGATTACTAAGGGAAAAAAAAATGCAAAGAGACTTGATTTTGTCCAAGTGAGTCTTATCATTCTAACTTTCACCTATGTCTCTCTGGTGAGACTAGAAGCTATATGAGGACAAATCAAATCAATACATTCATTAACTACACATGACTGAGCAAGGCTAATATAGTGTAGGGACAGCAAGAACAAATATTATGTCTTCTACTTGTGCATATCCCCTATAGAGTCTATTAAAGGGCTGGAGACAGAATAAAATGTAATAAACACTTAACATTACTCTTGGGCCAATTGTGAATACAAACTTAGAAAACCATAGTGCCCTAAAGCAGGCATTTCAAAGCATAGTCCTTAGATTAGCAACATTAACATCACTTGAGAGCTTTTTAGGAATATAAATTCTTGGGTTTCCCCCACCCAAGCCCTACTGAATCAGAACCTATGGAGGCAGGGTCTAGCAATCTGTGCTTTCATAAGCCTTCCAGATGATTCTAAGACAGACCCTATATTATCAGTTAATTTTCACAAAACCTATGGAGGTAGACGAGTAGAATTTACAATCCTCATCCTAGAGATGAGGAAACAGTTGATGTCATACAGCCAAGGTCAGACTGTGAGTAGCAAAACAAAGACACCAGGCTTTCATTACTTTGATCTAGAGGACAGAAATTTAAATTTCTTAGCAATAATTGATTTGGGTTCAGTCATAAATAAATATGCTTATTTTTTCCCATCCTAACAACTGTATCAGCCCGTTAGAAGGAGCTCAAAACTCGTAGTACCAATTCAGCCATCCAGTTGAGCCCTTAACTTTTTTATCTTAGTGCTTCTAAGATTACCTTCCCTTAACAAATTCTTTTTTATATTTTAAAGCTCACCCTAATGACTGCCTCCAATGTGAAGTCTCCCTCCACTCAGCTCTAGCAAGGATGCGGCAACTCTGTTTCAATTACACAGCTCACTCCTCAGTCTTCCAGTCCAGCTGCTTTTCCATGTCTGCTCTCCACAGCCGACTGTTAACTCTTTGGGGGCAATGAACATATCTTATTATCTCTACATACCCATAACACCTGTCATAGAGTAATACTTCAGAGCTGGAAAGGAACAAAGAAATACAACAGATGCCAACTCCTTTAATCATGGAGTCTGAACTCTCTTGTGTTCTAGGCTATGATAGATAACTACATACCTCGTGTTGTTTTAATACTTGATACAATCTCATAAGCTACATATTTTTATTTTTAATTTTAAAGACTGGAAAATTGGGACTTAAAAGAAGTTGAAGAAATTATCCAATTTCATACAGCCAGTAAGTGGCAGAGTTGAAATTCTTGATGAGTGTATTTTGCTGCCCCTCTACTTATTTAATGTCTAGAAAACCAAAGCCCCAACAGAGAACAGAATTTTCTTAGTCACTCACAGAGAGAATAAAGCCAGGTCTAGAATGCAGAGTAGACTTCAGTTTGCTTTACCAACCACCCCAGTTTCCTTACCTTGAGCATCATAGCAGGGGAAGAAAAAATATTTTTGGAATTTCTCGATCACTTGGGACAGTCATTGTCATTCTACAAGTGAATGGCCTGGCAAATTTTTGAAAAGAAGTTGGATGTGTTTTCTTTTCCAAAGATACCAGTCCATCATTTGGCCAGTTTAGCTCACTTTTTGGATGCTGACTTGCTCTGAGTTCTCTTGAACTCTTCCTTTCTGATCTCAGACCTCCAACAAACTATTTTCACCTTGAACTTCCTCAAGTCTGTGGGACTTTCCTCTGATCCTCCAATCTGATTCTGTTACTATTTCTGGGCAGGCATTAGATTTCTCAGAGTTAATCTGATGGCTATTTCCTGGTGAAAATTCAGTGGTGATTGCTAACCTCTGTTCTTGGAGGTGGCAGGAAAATCTCAAGGACCCACAAGTAATAAAGTACTGGTATTATGTAGAGCTCAATTTCAAACGTGAAAATAAACTCAGTGAGTCTGATCACTCATACATCATAGTACTGGTCACGTCTGTTATTGAACAGTGATGGGGCCATTGATGTATACGACTGCAGGTATCCAACCAGGTTGAGGGATGGGAACTCATTTTTCTGCCTAACTAAATGCTAACTCAAAGTTCTTCAGAACTGTTTATTACCTAAATATCCTACTTTTGAGCCTCAGTAAGTTGTATGCTGTTTACTCAAGACCATTGTTTTAAAAATATAGAGATGTTTTAGGGGTGCCTGGATGTCTCAGTCAGTTGAGCATCTACCTTCAGCTCAGGTCATGATCACAGAGTTCTGAAATTGAGCCCTGCATGTGGCTCCCTGCTCACTGAGGAGCCTGCTTCTCCCTTTTCTCCCCACATGTACTCTCTGTCACTATCTCTGTCTCTGTCTCTGTCTCTCTCTCTCTCAAATAAATAAGTAAACTCTTTAAAAATATATACAGATGTTTTAAACACCTAACAATAAGATTCTGTTAAGCACATTAAGATATATTACATCAAGAAGTTCTACACAACCATTTAAATGTGAGTGCGGCTATCTACTTATTGGTATGAAAGATGCTAATAATATAGTCAGTGAATATTGAAGAGTGAAAAATTTTATATACACCAATGATGTCAGTCTAATAAAGTAAAAATTAAAAAAGCAATATATGGATAATATAAAAAGATATATACCAACATATTAACAGGGTTATTTCAGATAACCTTGTGCAATGGTAGGTGTTTTGATTCTCCTTCCCTCTTTTCTTATCTATATTTGATAATTTCCCACATTAAACACGTCACTCGTGTAATTTAAAAAAATACTATTTTTAATCACAATTACACACAAACCTATCTCTCTCTTTCTCCTTCTCTTTCTCTCTCCCTCTCTATCTCTAACCAACAGTCAGCCAAACCATCAGATCTGCTGAAGTTAGAGTGTTGTATAAAAAGTTGCCTGGCAGATAGATTTCTGTAGCTGGAGAAAACCAGTAGAAATTTTAGTCCCAAATCTGTCCCTAACTACTATTGTACCTTTAAATACTGAGACACTTGGCCTCTGGTCTCAGTTTACTTCTAAGTAAAATGGTGATAATACCATTTACCTGGTAGGCCACTGTGAAGAGTAAATGACAGGGTGCCATTTCAGGACTATGTGTCAGAATAAAGAAAAAAATTTAAAAATACACACTATAAACCCTACTTCAGGCCATCCCAGCATAATTCAGGGCTAACAGAAAGTGCTGAGCTAATTCTTATATACCAATTATCATGGCATCTCTTTTTCCTGGACACAAGGGCTTATGTGATGTGACACAGAATGAACTTCATTAATTAAAAGTCATTGCACTTTTAGTGCAGGAGAAGAATAAATACATCTGTCATAGACTAGGGTACTGCTGAGATTACCAACTAGGCCCAGACTGCTTAAGGAGGAGTAAGAACTCATGCAGGTGATGCACATTATACCCTGATTAAAAGCTAAGGGAGAAAAGGAGGTTTGTTTACCAGAGGATAATGCCACAGTAAACTGAGGCATAGGTATGCCAAAAATCCAATAAATTTATATATTATTATTTTAAAGTTTTTATTTATTTATTTGAGAGAGAGAGAGAGAGAGAGGATGCACAGCAGGCAGGAGGGACAAAGGGAGAAGGAGAAGCAGACTTCCTGCTGAGCAGGGAGCTTGGGACCCTGAGATCATGACCTGAGCCAAAGGCAGACACTTAACTGACTGAGCCACTCGGGCACCCCCAAGAAGTTTATATGTTAAAGGGGCTTTAGTGGTAACTGTGCCTGACCTCCATGCAACATAGCCATCCACTCTATACCTCACCCCTGGCCACCTGTGCTTCAGTATCCATGGGGTCCAGGGACTCAGTATTTGACATCTCCACTCCTTCACTCTTTGGATGGTGCAATGATTAACATCTCTTCAGCTTTTACCCCCAATTCTTCTGCAGGTTTGAGCTCTGCCCTATGGAGCCATATAAAAGTCCCACCAGGTTTTCTTTCTAAACTGTGTTATAAGTGATCCGTCATTAGTAATATATCACCAAAGATTCAGCCAACATATCATTTATAAATTAGAGCATATTTTTAGCTTATCCTTCTCTGATTTACTCTTCGATCTACATTCATAAATGTGAGAGAAAAGGGTTGAGCTACAACTCCCAAAGAGAATAAGTACTTGCATCTGTCATGGGAGCTGGGTGGGATTAAGTACTTGCATCTGTCATGGGAGCTGGGTGGGATGAAAGGTTGTTGATTACTGTAGCTACATAGCACTTTATATATTCAGAGTCAGCTATCATTCCTCATCATTACCTAATACTCATTAAGTGCCTGCTATGTCTGGGGTATGAGTTGATGTGGTTCAAAGAAAGAGATGGAAACGTGGGTTATATGGCCATGAGGTTGTTTGTTTTAAGAAGAAATAATCTCAGGAGTGTTTATTCATTGATTAATTGATTCAAAGATTTATCAGACACCACTAAATGCTACGGTTAACACGTAACAATAAAAGAGACAAGTATTTGCCTTCATAGAGGTTACATTCTGGTCTCTGTTTACAAATCTGCCCTTCAGCCACAATAAAAGCTTGGCTTAAAGGATCCTCCTACATTACTAGTCCATGTATTGACTCATTACTTGAACAGACCCACCAGTGAAGGAATATCACAGCTGTGGACTGGGGAAATGAGGTAATTAGGAGTGTCAGCTGTGGGGTCAGACCTGAGCTCAGGGCCGGGCTCTGGTACTTAGGAGCTATGTTTCCTTGGATCACTAACCATGCTGAGTTCTAAATTTCTTCGTCTGTACAATGCTTCCCATACCTGTTTCCCAAGGCTGTGGTCAAGATTGATGAGGTGATGTGTGTAAAGCACTCGGCACAGTGCATTGGTAATTAGTTGTTGCTGTATTACTAGTGTATTATCATAAGCAGAAATGATCATTACATATTATTATTATTGAATTCTTCCCTATGTGGGAAACCTATGAAAAAGGTATCATCTGATAATATTTCTATAATACTTTATAAAATGTAAAGTGCCCAGCACATGATCTCTGTTACAACTAGCCACAATAATCCCTATGACTTCCACTTGTTTGGCTTTTCTCTTTCCTGATGTTCCCTCAGTGATCTCTCCTCTAGACTAGAGTTTATTGCTTCAACTCTTCCTCACTGACGGAAGTCAAAACATGCTTCCACTTTTGTGTATGTCACTCATCTAAGCAACTCATGTTCTACAAATTCATCCTCACATATCAATGACCAAGTTAAATATCTGAGACTTTTTTCATGTTGAAATGTACAGTGATGTTTCAGTAAGTAATCTCATTCTTTGAAACACCTATTGGAAAAAGGACTTTTCCACGTTTTTCTCTTCTCAATAGGAGTTATTCATAAAATTGAATAGATTTCAGGATAATGATGAGGTCACATTTGCCAGTAAGTGGGGACATCATGCATTTAAACAGTGGTCAGCAGACAAAGGTGGGTGGGCCAAATCTGGCTTCTTATTTTATTTTTATAAACCTTTATTAGAAAAAAAAGAAAAAAAACCTTTATTAGATTATAGCTATGTTCATTCATTTGTATATTGTGTACAGCTGCTTTCACTCTCTAGCAGAAGTGAGTAGTTGCAACAGGGACTGCATGGCCCACAAAGCCTAAAATATTTACTATATAACCTTTTACAGAAAAAAAGTTTGCTGACCTCTCCATACCAAGCTTAGCATGTAGTTACACCCATGTTAATGGCGAACTAGCCCAGCAAATGAATAATTAGGATGAGCTTGATGTTCTCTCTCTGGTATATCATGCAAATTTTCTTGGGCAGACCCTAATAGATGGATAGATGGATAGATGGTTATGGGTTACAGCAGAATACAACTATTCCTGCATCTCAGACTGCAACACCATCTTAAAGTCACCCAAACCTCACCCCAATCCTGAAAATTACCCAGGCTATAACTTATTTAACAACCATCATTTTGCATTACACACACTTTAACCCACTGTAAACCTTTTTAAATTTTCTCTGCAACATTTGGTATAACTCAGTTACATTGAACCATTATAACTATCATCCTTCCTTAATTTTGCAACCTTTACACTTCTTTTCAATGTCTCCAAGGGTTCCTGGATCTTTGATCCATCTCCCAGATGAATGCTCTTCTATAGGGTCTCTGTCATGAATCTGTATCTTTTGTTTCCATCAAGGTTTGCTGGGATGGAACAGGGAGGGATTCAGAGTCTCCCAAGAACTCATGATGCCTTTCTTAAACATGAAAGAAATCAAAGATTTGGGGCTGAGAGCCCACATTGTAGATTATTAATGAAGAGGAAGCTAAAGGTCAGAAATAGGCTTCCTCAGTCACAGAGCAGTCCTAGGCAGCTTGAACTCCATCCTTAGGCTCCCAGTTTGGTGCTCTGTTCCACATACTATCCTATTATTCCTTAAATTCTAAGCAGAAGTCACATTTTTTAGTAATTTCATATTCTCTGCCTTTATCATAATACTGGCCACATCAACACCAGATGATGGTGGTTCTTACTTCCCAGAACCCTTCCGATGCATCTTCCATCAAACTAGCTAGTTTTTCCTCCTTTCACTTGACCTTGGAATCTTCTAGAGATCCTGCGTTAGGTTTATCTAAATTAAATCTCTTCCCTTGCCTGTTTACTTATTCCTCTATGCTTTTTAGTTCAGTTGATAATTTCTTTCACCATCTTCTCCCATGCTTGCAATCCTATGCAATTTGGCGTCACCCATAAATCTGAATAATGTACAACTTGCTTCATCTTGGATCATTATGGACTTTAATAAACAGTGCCAATATCATTATAGATCCCTGTAGAGCTGGGCTGAGCTAATTCTTTTCCTTTTATTGTGGTGAGAACCCCTAATTTCGCCTTTGTCTTTCCCAGCTGGGAGGAGTAAGAAGGCCATGAGCACAGATGACCTATCGAGCCTCATCTTGCTCATGGATGGTTGAGTGGTGAATAGAAGCTACTTCCCTCCAGCCAGCTGCCTGTTGCCAGGGGAACCATGCTTCCAGATAATGATCTCTCTCCTCTAGGACATAACACCTTGACTGAAGCTTTAGGAACAGTATTATGGGAAGTTACCAGGGAAAATACTAAATTCTACTCTTCATTCTTTCATTGGCAACAGACCTTGGGGTTTCTGCATTAGCTCATTCCTAGCATTTTCATTATAGTGACCTCATTGTTTCTGAATATTCTTAATTTTAAACTGTCCTGTGGGATATAGAACACTTCCTCAGACTGCACAGCTCACTGACTCACCTCTTTCAGGCCCTGCTCAAATGTTAATTTATCAGAGGCTTTCCCTGACCACTCTATTTAAAGGAATGGCACTCCCACTCACACATTCCCCAGTTCCTTCCATGCTTTACTTTCCCCTATGGCACTACATATTCCACTTGTTTTTGCTTATTATCTGTCACTAGACCGAGAGCTCCATGAGGACAGGTGATTTATTTAAATTGTTAATGTATTTATTTTATTAATAATTGATGTATAATGCTAAATATGTTTAAGGTGTACAGCTTGTTGTTTGATACATTTATTACAACATGATTACCATTCTAGTGTTAGCTAACCTCTCTTACATCACATAATTGTTTCTCTTTTGTGGTGGGAATAATTAGGCTCTAGTCTCTTAGCAACTTTGAAGTTTATAATACAGTATTGTTGTTAGGGCAGGTACTTTAGTCTGCTTTGTGCATGGTATTCCCAGTACCTAGGGCGAAATAATGAATGAGTAATTATGGAGCTGCAGCTGCTGATTTGGACTTTATACATGGAGAGGACCTGACAACTTTCAGAGAGTTTAACTTCCTTTATCTCCTCTGATTTTCCTGAAACCTAAAATTATTATCTCCATTTTCAGAAAAGGAATCTTAAGATCAGAAAACAAGTAAATTCTTTCTTCCTTCCTTCCTTCCTTCCTTCCTTCCTTCCTTCCTTCCTTCCTTCCTTCCTTCCTTCCTTTCTTCCTTCCTTCCTTCCTTCTTCTTCAAATAATTAACACTTGGGTGCTTTACATATATGTGGTGATGTCACACAGCTTATACCACATTCCGACTTTGTCTTATTCTCTTAAGTATGGGATCTTAGGCAGATCACTCAATGTCTGAAACCTAACTTGAATGAAACACTTGAAAGATGGAGGGCACTAGTAGCGTCTGGAAGATGTCAAGAGGATGAAATTAGCTATATGCAAATACATAATACAATGCCTGGCATACAGTAAGCTCTCAATAAATGCTAGCTGCTGATTTTCCTTACTATTATCATTATCACCATCACCACTAAGTCATTTATCACCAGTATCATCAGTACTATCCCCACTCCCACATCACCACCACTACCACCATTTCCTCTGCCAGTATGTGCCAGGGATTTTATTAGGCACTGTAGCTATAGAACAAAGACAAAAATAGCTATGACCTATACTCTGTGCTAATTGCTTTATATGTCCTTTTTTTTGCTTTATATATTCCTAATCCTTATAGAAACCCTATGAAAAGTGTATTAACTCCACACAGCTGTAAGATGGCATAACTCTGAATTGTAATCATGTCTGCCTGATTATAATGTCCTTGATCTTACTCACTATACTGTACTCATATAATTTAGATAGAAGAATATTTATATGTATATAATATATAAAATATGTATATTTAAAATATATAAAATATATTATAATATATAATGTATAAATAATATATATTTATATATATTATGTTACAGTGTGATAACTGAAAAAAGTAGAATGGTGCTATGCAAGGATACAGGAGGGCCACTTGACTAGCCTGGGGGAAGAGAAAGTGGTTAAAGTAGGCGTCCCAGAGGAGGTGTCATGAAATGAATCTTGGAAAATGAAATGGAGTTAGCTGAGGCCTCATGACAAGAAATGGCAGAGCAAAGACTGGACTCTGTGACTGCTAGTTCAATCCACTTCATGTTCTCTGTAATACCCCATTCTGCAACACAAAATTGTTTTATCTACTCCCTGATCTCCAATTTCTCATAAAGACTACTCTTGGCAAAGTGGTGGTTTCACCCTACAGCTAGTGAAGAATGCTTTGCCAAGTGCTGTCAGCTGCTGTCAAGCCATTCCCAATGGGATATCATTTATTATACATCTGAAGTAAGTCCATCATCACAATGTGACAACTCCTGCTCCCATGCAATTCCTTCAAAAAGAAGGAAGAATTGTAGTCCATGCTGATTCCACAGCTGTTCAGTAATAGAAGAAAAGAGAGCACTTGGATGTCTCTCAGAATGTATACAAAGTAGAGAATGTAGGGAAGGCATGGAATTTTGACTTTTATTATGTCCTATATCTTGGTATCAGAGAAAATGAGTTTGTTCTTTGGGTCCTCTTCCAGATGGTCTAAGGTTGCTTAATGCCACTGCCTGAACATCGAGGACTTTGGAAGACATACTGCAAGTGAAGCCTGGGGTAGAATGGGCTCAGGTCCAAGACTTAATCACCAGCAGAAAGTCAGGGTGGCCCAAAAGGGCTGAGTAGGCTATGTTGAAGGGAAGTAGGTACAATGGATCATGTTAATGCCTAGTTTATTGGTCAGCATTCTTAGTAATTAGAAAGATATGGACACAGAGTAGGTATTTCAAAAGTAATTGGTAAAAGAGCTAATCAAGAAGTTGATCAATGAGCCAACTAGTCAGTCATGGGAGTCAAGGTAGAGAAGTCATGTTAGTAATGGCCTGAGAGGCCATGAAAGTTGGTTTGAGATATCAGCTTTTAGTCTCTGGAATATGGATGTGTTTCATCAGGGGAAGGTCAGTTTTAGAAAGGTGAATGTGGCAACGCAGACTCAGATCTCAATCTGGGGCATCACAAGGAGGACATGAAGTGTTAATTCAAGCCAGTCACATCTGGCTGCAGTCTCCTTTCTGCCTACTTGGCAGTCCAGAACTCTTCCTTCTTCTTGCTCCTCTAGCAGAGCCTAATCTGACTTTGCAACAGGTCTCACTAAACATCTTCGCAGATGTTTTCATAGGCAGGCATGGTCCTGCTAGATGGTGTATGCTGTTAAAACAAGCTAAGCAGAGGTAGCTCTGGTTCCTCTTCACCTGAACAGGTGGCTCTCCACAGGGAAAAATTCAGCCTACAGAGACGTGGCTGTCATCTTGCTATCTCCACCTTCATCCTCACTACACATCTGGGTTTAACATGACTTTCAAGAGCAGACTTTTTTTTTTTAAGATTTTATTTATTCATTCATGTGAGACATGAATAAATAAAGAGAGAGAGGCAGAGACACAGGCAGAGGGAGAAGCAGCCTCCATGCAGGAGCCTGATGTGGGACTCGATCCTGGGTCTCCAGGATCATGCCCTGGGCCCAAGACAGGCATTAAACAACTGAGCCACCCAGGGATCCCCTCAAGAGTAGACTTTGAACAAAGAAACCCAACATCATATTTGCAAACTTGGAAGGGATTTGGAGCCTACCCAGTCTGACCTTCTCACTGTTCAAATAAGGAAAATGAAGGAAGGGGTGAGTCAAAGCTTAGAGTATAAATTGGGCCTAGAAACCAGATCTCCTGATTCCTATGCACAGGTCAGCTCTACTCTTTTGAGTGTTCCACACAAGCTTAACAACAATGGTCTTACACCCTTGTATATCCCTTTATGAACTGGATGACTGATACTATAAGTGAAAATTTCCAGAGATTCTTAAAGGTAAAGTCTGGAAATCAGTATTTTCGACAAGTATGCCCTGATAATTTAGGTGCAAGTGGTCCATGGACCACATTGGACAAACTTGGGCTTAAAGGAATTGTTTACCTCATATTCTCAACCTCATCTTACGGAAGAACAGACTTAAGGCTCAGGAAGATGAGGTGGCCATATAGCCATTTAATCCTGCATGTAGGACTAGAGGGATGCCATTAAAGAACTGGCTCACAATGAGAAAGCATGTCCATTTTCAATTTCATTTTAATCCTTCAACTAAGTAAAAAAAGGAAGTCTCAGTATTGTGCTGTCTTTAATAATTCTCTGACAATTATTAAACTCCATAAGCTACCACTACATTTTTATTTTAAACAAAAAAAAAGAGCAAAAGTTAAGCTCAGAACCCTTTGTAGGTGATGACTAGAATGTGAATTTATTTGTTTTATTTATTTATTTATTTATTTATTTATTTATTTATTTATTTATTTATATTCATTTATTTTAAAGAAAGGGCATGAGAGGAAATAGGGGCAGAGGGAAAGGGATACCTCTGAGGTCATGACCCTGAGATCATGACCTGAACTGAAATCAAGAGTCAGATACTTCAACTGCCACCCAGACACCCCTGTTATCTTTTGAGTTTTTTAATAGCTTCTATTTATTAATCATAGGTAATACTGGTTTTTCTATTTGTAATAGTTCTTATGTTTTATTTTTAAATGAAATAAACATGCAATTTTATATAAAGAGACAAGTGAATGCACAGATACAACAAACATATGAAGATAGGGGAAGGATTAAAGCTTAAGAAACAGTGATCTGAGCAAACCTCATGAGAAGGTAACAAAGTGATCAGAGACGAGGGAACCAGCTAGTAGCACCGGCAGTACTCAATCCCAGGCAGTCTCACTGCAAGGAAGGTATATCTGACATAATAATTTAAGAATAGAACAGGCCTGAGTTTCATGAGGAAGGATTACTGATGCTAGGAATAACAGATTTTAGTGGTACAAGTTACAGGTTAGGTAGACCTTAGATGTAGAGGGAAATCAAAGATCATAAATAACCCAAGGAAACCAGGGGCAAGTGATAGGAAGATTATATGGATGTCACATTCAGGTACCTGTAAGATGTAGCTCCTAATTGCTTAGAGGAATGGAATGTGGCTTTTAAATCAATTGGTGGAAACCAAATCTGAAGAGAGGGACAGGGACACACTGTGAATGCAAGTATCACACAGAAAGGGCTAGTGAGTGGTAGGGGGGTGGGATTCATAATCTGAAAGTTCAAGTAGCACAAAACCCACATCTTCCAGATATCAGAAGGCCATCAGAAGGCCTCTCAGGGGGGTTTTTAATAGTGAGCTGTGTGAATATCTTGTGAGCTAAGCAAGAACCACATTCTGATATCATGGGGTGAACCTGCAGGTGGGGCCAGGCCTGGAGGAGGTGGAGGGTGGGGTGAGGGCTGAGCTATTAGTTGCTGGGGCAACAGACACATTTTTAAAAAGCATGCCACTTTGACAACCTGCTCTACTCATCCCACGGTCTTTGCTTTATGCTGCTTCCCCTAAATCTTACTGTCATAGTCATAATATATCACCTTAAAATGTCATGGGATATACACTTTAAATGAGTGAACTTTATGGTATGTAAATTATATATCAATAAGACTATTTAAAAATGCCATGGGAATGGAGCCTCTTCTGGACAATGTGCTCAAGGAAGCATGATTCCCACACCATCCACCATTTCTGAATCTTTTAGGAGGACCAGTTCACTTCCACTTTTCCTGTCAATACTCATCCCAGCATTGTTGTGTCCCCCCCGTCCCCCCACCCCACACTGTTGGTTCCCTCCTGCATCCTTGGTCCTCACTGTTCCTCATCACTTTGGCTGATGATTGAAACAGATCAATGCCTCAGCTTCCTAGACCCTGGCCCAGCTGTTCTTGCCCTTCACTGTACCCCTCCCCATCTCTTTTCTCTTCTGTTGCTCCTCTCTTTCCCAGCAACATTCTGAATTTTCTTGCATCAGATCACAGAGCTGGTGAGAATTGTGTTGGGAGCTGGGGCTAGGTTAAAGAAGCCCCAGTATTCCAGTGATTATTAAAGAAACAGAACAAAACCAATTCTAATCCTTTGATTTCTATCAACATGCAGATAAAAAGGCTGAAAGTGTGGCTGGTTCATAGCACTGACACTTCTGTCCTCAACTTGAACTCATGACTCCACTGGCTGAATGTGCATTTGGGTACAGTGTTTAACTACCTTGAAGCCACTGGAGTCCCTGGTGCTGACATCAGGACCCTCATACTATTATGAAGTCTCTAATGGACATGATTACAGAGGTGGACTGCCAGAGACCTAAAACACAATGCAATTTATTTCTGTGAATCACCTTTCACACTAAAGACATCACGTACAATGCATCAGCAGCAGCACCAAGGGGGACCCAGGCAATGAGAAACAGAGCAGGAGAAACACAATAGCTTGATGGGGAGACTGTGGAGGTGGGGCTAGAGAGGGAGAGCCAGGGGCATGCAGAGAATGAAGAATGCTTTTGCCAGCCAGGCTCCATGGGGCCCTTCGCTAGGCAGGTCTGCAGGGGAGAGATCATTAGTTTTCCACAGGGCCTTGATATTCAGGGCTGGGTCTCTGGGTTGCTGCAGAATTCCAGAGCTGGGGTTTGCCTTGAAAAGCTTGTTTATGGTCCTTTTATGTGTCAGGAGCCAGGGATGCGGAGTGTAGCAGACAGTATCTCTTTCCTCACACAGTTTAGAATCTACTGGCACACACTGCATGGGGTTGAAAGGGGACACTAGGTATCACTGGAAGATTCGGAGACCACGGGGCTCCCAAGGTGTCTGTCCCACTGCTTTTATATTCTCAGGGTGTGCTGCTTACCAATCAGGCCTATGGAAAATCTCTCCCTGAGATGAGTAGCACTGATATTTTTATTTTACAGTTAGAGGAACCTGAGGCCCAGAGAGAGTAATTTACTTAACCCAAGCTCTGTCTTTTAGTAGAACTAGTATTAAAACTCAGACAATCTGATCTCAGGACCCTTAAACTTTAGCCAGAAAGATGACCTGTCTCAATGAAGTCCCTGGTAATGGCAACAGAGAACAGAGAATTGACTGGAAATATTAAAGAAGTAGAAAAATAAACCTACTGCCCCCCCTTTTTTTTTTTGCAACTTCAAGTAGCATAGAAGGTTAGCAGAAAGAGGTGGTATGATGGAATGAAGCAAAATGCTTCTAAAAGGAATATGAATACAAAAGTTAAAGTTTTTCTCCACATCATGTTAGTTGAAATTTTCACTCAACCCAGAGGATTCCAATAGCCACTGCTGAAGAAACAGTGTGCAAATTAATGGATTCTATTCAATAAACTTTGGTAGGGTGTCTATTATGTGAAATGCACTGTACTTAGATGCCTGGGTTGGGGGAGGAGTTGAGGAGGAAGAATGCAAGTAAAAGAAGATCCAAAGATGAACATGATAAGGTCTCTTCCCCCTAAGGAGCTGTCAACCTGAGGGGAGAGAGTCATGCACATAAATCTTGCTCATGTAGGGCAGAATAATAAGGGATATCATGGAAGAAGGCTCATTCTTGTGGGGTTGGGGGTCAGGTGTCCAGGAAAGCTTAGTGGTGGGAATTAGATCTAAAGTTATCTTGGAAGGATAATTAAAAGTCATAAGTAGAGAGAGGAAAGGGTGAAGAAGAAAGAACAGAAAGGCATTGCTGACAAACTGTGTAGCTTGTGAGGGGCAGAAGCAACAGAGTAAAGAAGGGAGATTTGGCTATGGTTTAGAACACAGATGTGAGCTTGTGGCAGGGTTCAAGAGGAATATGGAAGGACAATTGTGATAGGATGGGGTCAGAGTCTGCTGAGCCTTGAATGTTACAGTGAAGCCTTGAATTCACCATGAGTGTAACAACTGGTGGCACAACAGAAGATCTGTTTAAAGATGGTCATCTTGACAGCATAAATAGGAGTAGACTTGGTAGTGGGGACAGCCTAGAAGCAAAGGCCAGTTAGGAGCTTCTGGCAGTATTGCCAGCTGCAATTGTTAGAAGCATGACAGAGTCAAAAGTTGGTGACAGATCAAAGATATGGGTAAAGGGAAAAGAAGAATCAAAAGACTCTTGTTTTCTTTCTGGGTGACTCAGTGGACTACAGTATCATTTCTGAGACAGGGAATATAAGAGGAGGGAAAGAAGGTGGAGGTAAAAATTATGACCTTAGACTTGGACATAAATAATCAATGATAAGCTAGCATTTGTAGATACTTAATGTTGGGAATGGATGCTTTAGGTAGGACTACCTTGAGACCAAGAAATAAAGGTTGTTATATTCATACCACGCACCTTTCAAACATACATTTGGTGAAATAATATGTTCTTCTCTACCACTAATTTGTTGGGTTTACTGGTACATGATATTCACAAACCTAAAATGAAAGCTTTCAATCCACCATAAGTGCAATTAACTTACTATAATCAATAGATAGAGGCCACACCTCTGACTACCTTGGATCATCTATCCAATGGGCTAAAAGACCATCCCAATTCTTAGATGTGCAATGAAATGAACAAAAGTGATAGATGGTGAGTCAGCAGCATTACTTTGTACAATATGTTCAACACTCTAAATTTATGGAGCATTTAGCACCCACTTGCCTGATCCTAACAACCCATTAAAAATGGCCTATGCCTCTTTAAAATGTAAAATCCATGTGCCACTTTCCATCCATGGAGATTTTGATACACTCTATAAAGATGGATATATAAACCTCATGGATAAATTTCTTGGTTCATATAGAACCTACCATCTGCTTAGCCAGAAGACTTCTGAAACATTATTTCCAAGTATTAAAAAAACAAAGCCAATGAATGTAATTATTCTCTAATTGTGAAACCATTTTATAATATTGAATAAGCTTTTTCAAATATGCCCCTTCCCCTGAAGACACTGATATGTATCCCACAGAAGTCAGACATTGATCTGAGCCCTTGATTAAGACTGGCCAATGCATTAGGGTGGGGAGTTATAATCCTGTTTCCTAGGAGCCCAAGAAAGTGCACGGCTTGCCCAGGGTCACACAGCCTGTAATGATGATCCTGAGGCTCAGGCCACATCTGACACTGTCTTTCCATGAGCAACTTACAATATATTACCATCTGTGTATTTACCAGTTACATTTCCAGGCGAGAAATCTTTATTATTCCATTACTGAAGGGGTTTATGAAACGAAACTGAAAATGTAAGATTTTTCAAGTTGCTATTATTAAGGTTTGCTGAAGCGTTTTCTACTTTAGTTGGTCATTTTGCTTTCCTCAGACACTTTTTTTCAGCTTGAATTTCTAAGGATGTGCCCCTTCCTCGCATCTGCCAATAGATCCAGGCAATTCCACAGCTCCTTCTCCCTGGAGGGGCATTTATCAGTCAGGCTTTCAGCTAAACCTTTACTTGGCAGCAAATACTAAAGTCAAGTAACTCTGCTGTTCTCTTAGACAGGCTGGCCTGCTAATTATACCTCTTGGAATTTAAGTTTAGGAGTAAAGTTAGGAGCAGAGGCACAGAGAAAAGAAAGAGTGAGTGTCTTCTATCAGCTGGCTTTGACACGCAATAAACAACATTTCTAGGTTTGGTGACTGCCCACAGCAAGCACCAGAGTAGCCTCAAAATCTTCAGCGGATTCTCTGTCACAAATCAAGTGTAACAATACCTTGACCTGGGGGCAAAGAGTCTCCTCAGTCTCCACACTATGGGATTTGACAGACCTTGATTCTATTCCTAGCTCTGCACTTTTAGCTGAGTGACCATGGTGAGTTAGTTTACTGTGAGCCTCAGATGAGCTACCCAGTTCTAAATAGGCATTGTAATAGCACGGATCTGAAGACTGTTGTAAGCGTTGAGTGAGATTTTGCACAGAATGAGTTTAGCAGAGCATCTAGCACTCATATGACAGCTGTTGTGACTGTCGCAACCTTCTAGCTAAACATCTTTGGCCTTTTCACTTTTTTTACCTGTGTGCACATGCCGTGTTTCTCCCTAGAATGGCCTTTCTCATCAGTATTGCCGAGAGTAGAAATCCAATCATCCTTCAAGGATAAGCTCAAATGCTCCCACACAGCCTTCCTTGATACCCCCTCTCCAAACTAATGAGCATCTCGCTCCTTTGAGCATCGATTGGCATGGCTCTGACTTTCTCATGCCATATAATACTTTTTTTTGAGTCAGCATTTCAACTCCTCAAGCTACTTGAGGGTAGGCGCCACTGCCTTATACTATTTACTCATTCCCGCAGAGCTCTGAACCTCTCCAGCAGTCACACTCATCACACCTTACTGTGATTGAATATCTGTCTCCCCAACAGAGAACTGAGTTGTATCCCCAGTGCTTAGCAAATGGCAGGCACCATTTGACACTGGTTGATTAAAAGGATTCACAAACTCAAATGTCTTTGGGCACCAAGTGTGTAACCAGCATGTATGAAAAGGCCTAGGAATTATACAACATGAAAAATCAAAACGGTAGCTAACTATAAGAGGAGTATATTCCTTTTCTAAAAGAATTCACATGCAATTAAAAAAAACAACAACAACACTGCTTATCAAACAAAAACATCTATGAGACAAATTGCTTCTCCCATCTATTCTTCTATGACATTTATACTAGGAGCTGAGTGAGGTCCTTGATCTACAATGCTTAGAAACTTATATCAAATAGAGGCAGTATTCATTTGTCAGTAGATGGGAAACATGTGTATGAGGTATGTCTTCTGTTCTTTTGGGACCTATTCTGACTTTTATGAAAGCCTCTCCTGGCATCCATGAGAATCTTCAACTATATTTCTGCTCAAAACTTCCTTCTAGGGGGATCCTTGGGTGGCACAGCGGTTTGGCGCCTGCCTTTGGCCCAGGGCGCGATCCTGGAGATCCGGGATCAAATCCCACGTCAGGCTCCCGGTGCATGGAGCCTGCTTCTCCCTCTGCCTGTGTCTCTGCCTCTCTCTCTCTCACTGTGTGCCTATCATGAATAAATTAAAAAAATTAAAAAAAAAAAAACAAAACTTCCTTCTAGGGATCCCTGGGTGGCGCAGCGGTTTGGCGCCTGCCTTTGGCCCAGGGCGCGATCCTGGAGACCCGGGATCGAATCCCACGTCGGGCTCCCGGTGCATGGAGCCTGCTTCTCCTTCTGCCTATGTCTCTGCCTCTCTTTCTCTCTCTGTGTGACTATCATAAATAAATAAAAAAAAAAAAATTAAAAAAAAAAACTTCCTTCTGCATAAATTTTCAGATAAATAGCAAATTCCACACTTAATTATAAATGGCCAGTAAATAATTCTTATATTAGTCCTTTCTGGGTAACTTATTAGTTAAAAGTAGCAATGCCTTGAACTAAATGGAGGAGTAGTACTAGGAAGAATTATAGCCTGGAAAATAGGTAAATCTAGTTATGGGAGAAGGTCTTAGAAAGTAGGACGGCTTCATGGTATATATCTCTCCAGTGATATCACATACCACCTCTAAATGAGCTTTCACTTCCTGTAGTAAGAACAGCTCAAGGCTAGAGAGCCTCCAAAGCTCTGAGAATGGTGGATGAAACAGGTTAATGTGTCTTGCATACTTCACAGGAGAGGTTAGTCAGGGTGAGGGTAGGGCAAAAAAATATTGGAAGTGGATTCATTTTCTATAATTATGTTTCTGTTTGGAGGCTGGAATTTTTTTCTTACTGCCGTCCCTCCAAATCTATTCTGCACCAATGTACAAGCTGTCCAGCATGTGTAAAGGTGAGCTCTGCATTCAGCGGAGGCAGCCCAGCTCTTTCCCTAGCACCATCTGATAGGAAGACCCTGAGGCCTGTGGCCCACAGTAGGGCAGATCTGCCAAGAAGAATGGACCAGAAAGAGAACAGGCAGATCCATCCCCTCACCTCCACTCCACTTCCCAGGAGGCTCCTGTAGCATGCATAATCCCCTGATTCCTGGTAAAGAACAAGGAAGGACCATCAGAGACCTAGCTCTGCCATTACCTGTGGGTAAACCAGTCCCTTCATCTGTGTTAAATATGGGACAGGGCAGGGGTAGGGAGGATTGGATTGGATCAACTTTAAGGATATTTTTTTGGCTCTGACCCTCCACAACTCAATGTTTCCTAGCTAGGCTGTTGTTTCTTAATCCAGCGCCTTAGACCGCTCGGCCACGCTACCGTGCTTAGGCTGTTGTTTCTGAGGCATAAATAACAGGGGATAAACGATCTTAGGACTTTCAAGATGCCACAGGGGAAATCTAGAAATTCATTTTGGTTCTGAGTGAGACTGTTCATCTGGCCTTTAACAGGCACTACTATGAATATTTTGATTTCTCCATTAGAAATGCATAATGACCTTCTCCTCTCTTCTGACCACTGAACTTTGTCTTTTTTCCTTGTAGCCCCCCTACTCAATACTCAAGCACATACATGTGCACACATGTGTTGCACACACACACACACACACACACACATCAATTCTTGCCTTTATGCCACCCTGGTTACACCTATCTTGGAATACCCTGCAGACTTCCAGCCAGATACTAACTACTTTTCCTGCAAACCCTAGAAACTTTTCTCTGACTGCCCTAATCTACCATAGTCTCCCTCTCCTCTGAATTCATATCAGACTCACAGTTCTAATATCCTATGACTTGTAGCCTGGTCTGAATTCCTTCACAGCTGTGTCCAACCTACCATGTCTTCTCAGGCCCTCTAGCACCTGGCTCTGTTTGCCTCAATGACCCCATTGTCTACTGCTCTCCCCTCATTGTGTTCAGATTGTTTCAGTCATGTGGGCCTTCTTTCTAGTTTTCAAATCCTCCATTATTTTTGGTGTCCTTGAGCCATGCACTTGCTACCCTCTGCCCCCAACTCTTGGCACGATTAACAACTTGACTTCATAGATCCCTAAGTCAAATGTTACTACCTCACTCCCTAACTACCCTTCCTAAGTAGCTGATTTTCCTCTCCTGCTACACTATCTCATTCTTTTTAACATTTGTATGCTAGCACCTAATCACTATATGAGTTTTATTATTGACGGGTTTATCTACAATTTCTCTTTCTTCCCACTCATCCCCAAGAGACTATAAGCGTCATGGTAACAAAGGGCTGCCTTGATCATCTCTCTGCTCCTAATTTCTAGCACAGTCCCCAGCATGTTGTGGGTGAACATTTTCTAAATAAATGAATGAATGCCTGCAATCACTCATGTGTTTATGAATTTATATGCATAGAAAGAATGTAGCTTTCTCAAGAGCAGGGCCTTATCTACATTTAGGTGGGAGTAAATAAATATGGATCATGTCAAATGAGAAAATTTGATAACTACTAGTCTAGGACTATCTCAAGGCTAAATTATTCAAGAAATCACAAATGGGCCAAGGAAGAAAAATGTTAAGCAAGCAGACTAGTGACATTAGCAAAAAGTTTGCCAGACATAGAATCCAAGGTTAGTAATCAGCAAGTGGCCATGAGAAAACTACTCAGGTTTGCAGGCTTCAGTTTCTTGACTTGTAAAATGGATACAGTAATATCTGCAGTGAAAGTTAATAGGATAAAGAGTGGGAAAACCCTATACAAGTTGCTATAACATAAGATGGAGTGAGTGGTTTCAAGTTCATTAATCATCTGTCTTATGGGCAAATAGCTTGGTGATTGTATCTGGTTAGGCCAGGGTATTAAGGCCCACCTGTGGGATGCCTGGGTGGCTCAGTGATTGGGCACCTGCCTCTGGCCCAGGGCATGATCCTAGAGTCCCGCCCCGGTTGGAGTCCCATATCAGGCTCCCTGCTTGGAGCCTGCTTCTCCCTCTGCCTGTGTCTCTGTCTCTCTCTCTCTGTCTCTCATGAATAAATAAATAAAATCTTTTAAAAATATGGGGTAGATGGAAGAGGATCTGTCACACTGTCAGCCTGCCACCTGAGCACTCACAAATCAAAGTCAAACATGGTCAAACATTCCAGAAGTTGCATGGAGCTTCTTTGCTCCCCCACTACAGGCAGGCAGATGGCTGGGCCATGGGATGCTAGATAGGAACCCTGAAGAAAGGCAAGTGGATTCCTACTTCTCCCTGGCTTAAATCCTAACCCTAAGTAGAGGCTTAACAGCCCTGGGTGTATCATCTTTGAAGAGAATCCCTAGGACAGCAGCTTCCCCTGGCTGTCAGTGAGGAGTCCTGCAGAAAGTTGTTCACACAGGGAGATAGGTGATTAGATTCTAGAGATATGGATCAAAACTTCAGGGTTTCCTTTCTATGAGTACATCAGTTCTTAGGAATAAAAGAATGTCCCTCATTTTACAAAGGGAGAAATTGAGGCAGAGGGACATGTGAACTTGATAAAGGCATATATCAAATTAGAGAACTAGGCCCCAATCCTGAACCCTGGTCTTTGGGCCCTCAGTTTTAAAATTATTTTTACCACCATGTTCCTTCTCTGCTTCACATCATAAATCACATACTTCTGCCCTGTGGGTCCACTGATAAGAATCCCGTTGTCCTGAGTAGGACCAAGCAAGAGCACAAACATCCCAAATTAGTAATGGGTTAGCTTCAATATTCTCTAAGAATATTGAGACTCTAAGTTCTCAAAGCCCCAGATCATTGTTTTGTTTTGTGACATGCAGCCATATATCCCAGAGGTTAAGATATAAGACTCTGGTGTCAGACCAACCTGAATTCAAATCTCAGTCCTACTAGTTAAAATTTATGTTAATTTGGGTAAGTTACTTATCTCTGAATGTTAGCTATTAAATACTATCACTATCTTTATATGAACAACATGAAGCAAAGAATAACATCTCAATAAATAGTAGGTGCTCAATAAACATCCATTAAAATGAATTGCCCATCACTACTCTCCTGCCTATCCGTCTACTTTGCCATTCTCTTGGATCCCTTGTCACTATTTTGGAAAATCTAGTGGATTCCACCTGGCTCTGTGGGCAGAGTTTTCTATGAGGCAAAGGGAAGAGGAAGAACATATTTCCTCCATCAGCATCTCTCTTTATTTTCATTGTACACTCAGGTGAGTCAATTCTCTATTGTGCCGACACGTCAAATGTCTTGTCCAATCTAAGGTGAAGATAAATATGAGAACACTTAAGATACTTTGTCTTCTTTTCAGGCCAGGAAAGTGAGGTTTTCAATGGACTTCTTATCTGACAAAGGCTCTATCCCCCTCTCCTTTATAAAACTGAAGATAGATAGATAGATAGATAGATAGATAGATAGATAGATAGATAAATAAATAAATAAATAAGAAAAACTGAAGCCAGAGGCATTTACTGACCAGGTACAGTCCTTCTTTTTCCACAAATAATCACTGAGCACCGGCTGTTTCTAGACCTTGTGGGTCCTACTGGTGGAAAACAGTTGTGAGTGAGATATAAGTAGTCTCCAACTTCACTGAGCTTACTATCTGGTAGAGAAAGATGATGGGCAAGTAGTTACATCAGCAGTGGTCTAATTTCCATTGTCGTAAGTACTTCTAAAAAAAGTATAAGGTGCTTATGAACTAATATGAAGAACTTAGCCTGGGTAGAGAGCCAGAGAAGGGCCTCCAAAAGAAATGGCACTGATACAGAGCTGGTGGAATGGATAGGAGTTACCATGGTGAGGAGGGGACATGAGGGCGAATGTAGTAAAGGGGAAGACCACCCATGTGAGGGCCTTGAGGTGGAAGGAGCTTGGTAGGATTGAGGTGGGGAGAGGGAGTTGGTGTGAGGCCAGTATGTTAGGTGGTGACCATGTTCTGCTGAGATACCAGGCCCAGTTAAAGGGTTGGATACTTGTAAGAGGACTCTAGGAGGGGAAGTGACACAATCTGGGACTTTAGAGATTAAAGGTTCTGCTCCCATTCACATTTTACAGACTAAAAAAAAGTAGTGTTCAGAGACCGAGGAAACAGCTTTCTCAAGGCCAAGCTAGTAAGTGCCAACAAAACATGTGAACTAGATCTTCTATTTCCAAGCCCAGTACTTTTCTTTATATCCTACATGGCCTCCCTCTGCTCTAAGCTTCCTTAAAATGGTGAAGGCTTTGATTTGCACATGAGTAGTAAGCTCTTGTGACCTGTGTATGGGAGCCCATCTCCTGAGAAACTTCTCCATTCATGGGTGGCCTCGTGGGAGATTACAAAGATACTAGAGTGTGTCCCAGGGCTCTGCGGATGAACATGTAGCAAGCTAAATCATTCCACAGTGTTCAAGGGTTGGCCTCCAGTGTGATTCCAGAATCTGTTTCCCACAGTTGGCTAGGGAAAGATACTTCCTATTTCTGGGAAAAGAAAAAAAAAGGAGACTAAAGGTTCTTAGCATTCCATCCTGGCCAAGTTAGACGTGAGACAAAAACATGGGTGAGTAGAGTCTTAGTAATGGCTTAGAGTGAAGACAGTTTCTTTTCCTCTGGGAGAAAGGCAGAGTCCCCAATTCCTCCTGGGAGATCCCTTTCTTCAAGGTAGGCCCTGCTGGATTCTGCTCAAAATAGCTTCTCTACTGGCCAAGGAGGGGAAAAAACACACCTCCTGCCCCCACAAACACCCACTTTCAAAAGCCAGCATTCCCTCTAGACTCCTGCCTGGCAAGTCCTTTCATCCCCAAGGGCCTGCTAGGCTTTCCTCTAAGCCCCAAAGATACAAATACACCACACGTGCCTCATTAGGTGATTCTGTTCCCCTTTGGCCTCAGCATGGGCTCACCAGACACATCTCAGCAGCACATTGATGGGGGTGCTTTCCACCCTCACACCCCATGCCTCCTACTCTTTCTCAGGCAAACTAGAAAATACAGCCAATTTTCAAAGCTCCCTCCTGCACCCAGTGATTTTGGCTATCTAACAAATTTGGGAAAGCTTTTGCAAAAGAACAAAAGCTGCTCTAAACTCCACACATTATTATTCAAAAGAAAAAAAAGGTTCTGTTCATCAAGCCGACCACCTTCCCCCACCATCCTCCTCACTTATGGAAACCCTGTGTTGCTAGATTCCCAAGCCCTCTGGGAAGGCTTGTCTGAGCTCCTCAATCCCTAAGAATTGCCCTTCTTTTTAACTCCAGAAATACTTTTCTGGGCCAAATCCCAGCCCCTCTAGAGCCTCAGCCTCCTCATTTGTAAAAGGAGTTATACCACCTACATTGCAGGCAATTCAGAGATACAGAATGTAAAGAACCTGGGGCCATGATAGACACCTGAGTTAGGATTCAGGTACTAGGAGCCCCGGTCACCTACTCTCTGGAATTCCTATTTTATGGGGTGAATTTTGTCTCTGTGGCTCCATTTAGGCAGAGCTTCTTTTGGGCCTCTGTAAACCCCTGGTAGGAAATAGCAAACCCTGAACCCACGATAAACTAGTAAGAAAGAATGGCATACCTGGGTGTCTCCTGCCAGTACCCTCACTTAAAATGGTTGCAAAATGCTCTCTATGACCAAGAGAGATAAGAGGAATATTGTGCTTGTCTAACCTAATGGACGGTAAGAAAACACTAGCCATCTGTCTTCAGACAAGACAGCTAGGGACTCCTGGTCTGACTGCCAAGACAAAGCGGTAGGGAAGAACGCCTTAATTGGCTTGCCCTGCCAATGCCTCATCTTAATTTCATCTCCACCCTCCATGAAGGGCAAATCCCCACTTAACACATGGAGAAACATGGGAGGGACTAGAAGGAACCAAGTTTCAATTTCCTGGGCAACAGAGATGTGCAGGCGTGGCTGGAGGTCAGGGTGGAGGGAGTTCACATATCATTTGCACACAACAAACAATACTTAGCAGTATAGAAGCCCTGGTTCTAGGCTCAACTTTGCCAGTGATTTGTTGCATGATCCCTGAAGTAATTTTCTTTCTCTTGTTCTTTGTTTGCCCAAGTAAAGGATGAAGACATGGATAAGATCAAAGGTGACATAAAATTGGGTGTATTTTGTTCAGCTGGCAAAATGTTTAAAAAAAAAATTTGAATTACTTGCCAACATTAAGTAGCTAAGTACTTTCAAATAAAACCTCAGGTTTTCAGCGTCCCTTGAGAAATCAGAAAGTTTGGCATTCCCAGGTGGCCATGGGAGGCTGGAGGCCAGTAGTGGCTGCCCCATTTATTTGGAATGTGTATTCTTCAGTTCCTACAATCCCACAGCACTTCTGCAGCTCTCCCAAATGGAGGCTGTTTGCTATATCTGCCATTTGTCTTTACTATTGTCTCTCGGAGTCACTCGGTTACATTATCAATCCAGCCCCTGTGAGCATTTGGATTTGAGACCCTTGGCCTGAGGATCTTGGTTAAGCCTTTTGGTGTTTCCTGTTCTAGAAATAGCCTGTAGAGTCCATGCCTGCAATCAACTATCACCTCTATGACCTTGAGCAAGCACCTTAAGCTCTTGAATTAATGAGGGAAAAAAACTCCACAGCATAGAGGTATAGTAAGGATTAAAATCAGACAATTTTTAAGAACACTTAGGCTACGATATGGAAGATTCCAGTAAAGGTTTAGGAATGCTAACAATAGTTGTTAGTAACATCAAAGTTTTAAAACATTACAAAGCTAACTTTTTACACGTTTTAGGTTTGTCAGGTCCAATGTGTGTCCAATTATATAAGCCCCAGTATCCAATGTTCCTCTTTGGATGATTTCACAGAATATTGTCAGAGATGACCTCACAGATCCCCTGCAAGTCCAGAGTTCTATGACCTTCACTATGAGTCTCAAGGCAAATGCTGGTGTCATGAATGGGGGAGGTACACTGAGCTAAGAAGCCTGTACATCCTTCAAAAGACACTCTCATTTGGTGTTTTTAAAGCCCTGCCTGCCCATTGCAGGCCAGACTAGGCTCTCAGGCTGACCATGTTAACCCAGTTGGATCTTCTAGGTGGAGGAGGCTCCAGAGAGATTGGGGGTATAGGTGTTTTGGAAAGGTCCAAGGAAGAGATGGTACTTAGGCAAGGCCAGACAGGTAGAGAGATTTATAGGACCTGAACTCTGGATACATTCATTTTTATGCCAAAAGTTCATTTTCATCTCTTGAAATCCCTTCATTTCTTCTCAAGAAACTTATGTCTCAGCTTCCAGAGAGCCATGGCCTCATTTAAAATGTTGTGAAAGAAGGTGATATAAACATCAGGTTTCTAGGCTGGTGAATTTTTATTTTTATTTCTTTATTGGCATAGTTTAACCTTTGCTGTTGGCAGCTAACATATTGCTCAAGTAAAGGGAAAAGAGGGGCAAGAGTGAGGAACCACAACCACATCTTTTGGGAATGATTCTGCTGGTGGGAAAACATGCTTTCAGTCTGTCTTCTCACCACATTCTATGAAATTCAGTTCTACAAGTCTGCATTATATTATTCCCTAATGCATGTGGGGGGCTGCAAAGGCTGGAAGAGGACAACATGCCTTGCACATGTTGTGTGATTCAGCTCAGGATAGAAGTAATAGGCCAAGATACGCAATGTCATATGGACTCTCATCAGTTTTTGTAGAGGATTTCAAAATGTGGTCTTCTAGTCTGGACCTTGCCACTTACTCACTATGAGACCCCTAGCACACTGTCAAACTACCAGAGTTTCGCCAGGACTGGGAAGTGTGCATAATAATAGTACTGCCTAATAGGGTTGTTTGGAGCATAAAATGAGATCGTATATGTCAAGTGCCTGCATATATCAAATGGTCAATATGTGGGAATATTACTTCTATTACAATAGGAACTACTACCTCTAATCAGTAATTTTTTGCCAACTGATCTTCCATCTTTTACTTGTATACCTTTAGAAATACAGAGCTCAGTACCTACTGAGGCAGTCCATCTTTTTGCTGAATATAAAAAATGTCTTCCCTGGGTAGAAATAAAACATGTCTTTATTAAGGTTTGCAACATCTCACTCAAGCTACACCTCCAAGTCATCAGACTGTCTTGAGAATCTGCTCTATGCCCAGAACTGTGTAAAGTTTTGTTGTGGAGCTACAGAGAGAAAAAGATAGAGTCTTAGTCTTGGAGAGGTTCAGAGTTGGAGAAAGCAGCCGCTGCCTTGGTTTGCTGGGACCCAAAGGATTCTTCAAAGAGGAGATGTCCAGGCAAGACCACAGTCTATGAGGTCTTACGTGATCTGCCTCCTGCTGACCCAACTGTTTGGGGCTCCTTTCTATTTTTTGAATCTTACCAACTTGGACCAACCTGGAAACCTTGTCACTCAAAGTTCCCTCAGCCTAGAATGTTCTTCCCCGTTATTATCTCAGGACTAATTCTTGCTTACCATTCCCAAACCGCTCAAATATCCCATCCTTTGCCAGGCCCTCTCTGAGCATCCTAAGTGAAGGAACCATCCTCATCCAGCCCAGCATTTCTATCACACTTTTATTTTCTTCTTGCCTTTTATTATGATGTGAAATTATCTCTCTCGCTTATCTGAGAATTTGCTGCTTGTGTGTCTCTCTGCAACTCAAATAAGGGTAGAGAGTCTGTCTGCCTACCAATGTCACCCCATCCCCTGGCACGACAGTATGTGGCACATCACAGGTGCTCAATACACATTTGCTGCATATTTCTTGAAAGGTATGAGAGACTGGACCGAGTCCCTTTCAGGTGCAGACATATCTTCCCGTCTCCATCGCACATCACAAAGCCTTTCCTGTCCAGGGGGACAGCTCCTCGCCAGAGAGGGTGCCCCTCAGAGGCACAGGGCGATAGAACATCCCTGTCAGAATGCCAACACCACCAGGCTCAACCACCGAGCAAATTGTTTTTGATTCCATGTGGCACCTGGAAGCCAAATAGACTGTAACAGCACAGCGGAAACTGTCCGCCGCCTGGTAATGAATTAGTTGTTAGCAGAGGTAGCAACACGCACAATCCCATTTGCGATCTGCGGGGCTCACAGCTGCTTCTCATTTTCATAATGCAGGGGAGGAGAAACAAAGGAAAGATGAACTCCTGTGGGGAGAGGCACCAAGATGGAGCCAGTCCGGGCCACGAGGAGTCAGATCTGCTGTAATCTGCTTAAGGCTTGGACAGTGAGCTGGCATGGCAAAGAAATCACCTTCCATGCAGAGAGTTACTTAAAATTCACCAAAACATTTTTTTTTAAAGATTTATTCACGAGAGACACAGAGAGAGAGAGAGAGAGATGCAGAAACACAGGCAGGGGGAGAAGCAGGCTCCATGCAGGGAGCCTGACACGGGACTCGATCCCAGGTCTCCAGGATCACACCCTGGGCCAAAGGCGGTGCTGAACCGCTTGAGCCACCCGGGCTGCCCTCATCAAAACATTTTTAACATCTATCACAGAGCAGTGTCTCTTAGTGATTAAATGCAGGTGAGTCAGGCAAGTCTAAGTTCCAATCCTGACTACCAGCAGTCAGGTAGCTGTGTGAGCTTCGGCGAACTCTTTAACCTCCCTGTACCTGAGTTTCTTCACGTATAAGATGGGTATAATGATGGTAGCCACCTCCCAGGGCTGCTGTAAAAATGGACTGAAACAGCACCAAAGACAATCCACAGAGCCAAGTGCAGTGTCAGTGCTCATGCTATGAAGGTTGTTACTGTTGCTATAACATTTAGTATTAACATTAGTAGTATTCATAGCATTTGGGCTACACAACATCCTTGTGAGGTGGGCAGAGCGAGGTTACTATCCAGTTAAAAAATGAGGGAACTGAAAGGTAACTGAGCAGAGGACCCAAATGGTACTCATCTCAGCATGTAAATTCCAGAAAACTGCTCTTTCCACATAAGTATCATTTCTAAGCAAAGTAGAAGTTTTGGGAGTTTGAACATGCTCTGCCCAAAGCCTCAGGATGGCCTGTTACCCCAAGACCAGGCTCAATTTATAATCTTCAGAGCTGGTGAACATTACTCAGTACTTGTTTGGGACTCTCCATTGGCCTGTACACTCCTCCTTTCGTAGAGCATGCTGCCCTGACTTTTGGTATCTGAGTATCCTTATGTGTTCCTCATCTGCTTGGCAAAAGCAGTTTCAGAAGAGTTTCTGATGGTTGCCACAAATACCTTGATGTGATGAGGTCAACGCCTACATTCCCAGGGCTGATACTGTTTTAAGTTTCCCCTCTCCTTTTGAGAAAGTATTTGAAATAAGAATGTACATCTGGGCTGAGGTAGCTCACGAGTTGACAGGGACTCTAGAGGCCTGGCCTCTGAGGATACGCGAAGTCCTGGGCCAAAGATCAGAACCGGGGTCCCTTAGGGAGAGGTCCACAAATTTGATGTGTAGTGGTAGCTCTGTTGTGAAAGATAATCATTTGTTAGCTTAAGTCCTACTCTCCTGGCACCTCCATGAGAACTGATGTTCTGGAAAGATGTTTTCCGAAGGGACAGCCCAGTCCTACAATACAAGACAGTAATTCACCCCCTGGACTACAAGCACAGATGCCTCTTATTGTGAAGCAGAAATGACCGGAATAAAGACAACTCAGTCCAAACAAACAATGATTCCCATTAACACAAAACAGGCAAACATGACCCTAATGAGAAAATTTGCCATAATTATTTCTGTTGGCAGACAATAGACCATACTCCATGGTTCCAGTCAGGACACTTTTAATCAAGTTCTTGAGGTGGGGGAGACACATCCATTCTTTGCACATCTATGCTGGTGAACCAACCTGTACAAGATCATATAGCTACAAGTGGAGAAAGGATGAATCCAACTAGGTGGGGGCAGTGGGCTAAATATCAGCTCATTGAGAGATGAGGCCAGGGGCAGGTGACATGGGACCTCCAAATGGATGGGACCCAAGGAGTTCCTTATTTTCTGGATGGATGTGGTGTCTTTACTATGATAGGAGATGCTGGATGAGGTCCAGCTTTGGAAAATGGCCAGAAAAACTGCAGCCAACAGTCAGGAATTGCAGCAGTGAACTGTTGCTGAAAAGAGAAGGAAATCCTTAGTCTAGTGGTTCTCAAAAGGTGGTGCATGAACAGCAGGATCAGCATCAAGTCCAAGTTGTTAGAAATGCAGATTCTTGTGCCTATCCTAGTCCCATTAAGTCAGAAACTCTGATGTTAGGCCCAGCAAAGCTGTGGGTTTAATAAGACCTCCAGTTGGCTCTGATGCACATGAAATTTTGAGAAACTCCATTTAGTCCTCTAAGCTCATACCCCAGAAGCGAGGGCTGGGATATTGGAGTTGCAGGTGCTCAGAGACAGGCAAGGAAGAAGTCACCAGCCTGAAGCAGGAAGAGCCTCCATGTCACAGATTTGCCATTTATCATGAGTGGTTTTAGGACATAGTTTAAAGTTAGAAAAGGAACAATTTCAAGCAGTCACCAAGGGCTAGTTTCTCTCAGAGCCCCCTTCCCCGCTAAATCACTCCAACCACCCTAGCAGGTAGCATTACTATCATCCCCTTTTGCAGATCAGGAAACTGAGGCTCTAGTGTAGAGTCGGGGCTGAGCCCAGAGCAGATGTCAGCTATCTCTGAGTCCAAAGCAACTCATACTTCCTCCTTGCTACACTGTGCATCCATGTCTGTGTTTCAATATGACCCTAGTCAGGTAAGATCAATTATAGATTAAGAAAGCACGTGAAAGATCCTTTTAATATGCCCAACATTCCCAGGCTACAGGGACACAAACTTAAGCAAAATGTATCATCTGCAATAATAACATTCCTGCTGAGGTGACTTTGCAGTTTCCTTTGCATCAGGTTTCAAAGACTAGAAGAAATTTAAAGACATGTCAAGGACTGATATAGGATGTTAATTTTCAATATTTTCATGTAAGTGTGTTTTAAAACAAAACAAAACAAAACATCCTGCAATCTACCATCATCATATTTTATAATAGAAAAGGCACTTGAATAGCAAAAAAGAAAAAGCACATAATCTCAGAATAAAGGACTCCCATAAAATATATATTTTGCTTTATTATATTGGCCTCATTTTTCTGATTTGCTGCAGTTACAAAAATATTTCTCCAAATTATAATGCAGTGATTCCTAAACATGGCTCTATAGACTGGAGCCAGGATAGAAGTCCCCTCAGTTCTTTTTTTTTTTGTCTCCCCAGTTCAAAAGTCTTCTTACTTCTGGGAGGTAACTATCGTTTAATTTCCAGAACAACTCAGCAGCCATCTTATTGATCCTCCCCATCAGAGGGCAGGAATTATTATCCTTATAGTACAAATAAAGAAACAGACCCACTAGGAAGTTTGGGAGCCAAGGATTAAACCCACGCCTGTTGGATGGGACCCAGTCATCTTTTTAGCACATGACAATCCCATCCCACTCTTTAATTTCCATAGGACTGGCATTGTTTTTTAGTGCTGAGTGACTGTTGCTAAGTAGCTAATAGGAAAGTTGGCTTCCATCCTGGCCATTCTACACCACAATCACAGCTAACAAAGTTTCATCAATCAAAGTGCTAATTGTGTACCTAAAAAGACTCTTCCATTTACTGAGCTAAGCATTTTCCAACCAGACCAGGAAAGGCAGGGATAGTATCTGCAGAAGTCCAAGCCTAGGTCCTTCAGGTAGCCAGAAAGAGGGTGGTGGTTTGGATTCCAACTACAGGGATAATCACTAACACTTGATTTATAAGATGCCAATGACAGCTTTCTATACTTCTACACTGATAAAACCTGCTTCAGGTTTGAGGAAAGGAGGGATGAAAATTACCCATATCCCCCGAGGCTTGCCTTCCCTTGGAGGGAAGGCCAGCTGGAATTGATTCTGTGCAAGGAATACTTGGAATAGCACATCTAAGTTCTGCTCAATGAAGTATCAGAGGGAACCAGCGCCTAGCACTTGGTCAATGTAAAGAATTAGACTAGGATTTCTCAACCTCAGACACTTGGACCAGATAATTTTTTGTTGTAGGGGTTTGTCCTGCACTTTATAGGATATTCAGCAGCATCCAATGCTTCTCCATAGATGCCAGGAATCTCTCCCCTCCCTTGGGTTGTGACAATCAAAAATGTCTCAAATATTGTCACATGTAACATGGGGACAGAAAGAGGGCAAAATCACCCCAAGTTGAGAAACATTGCACTAGACTGAAAAGAAGAAGGTAAATCATCTTGGCAACTGGATAAGTTGGCTCTTTTGTGTGAAAGCATTGTGTACACTTCTAATAAACTACTAAGCTCTGGGATTCAATAGGTGATGTATGTCCCATGGGCTGTACCTCTGTTAAGTAAATAGTTGAATCCTTGAGAGAGCCTAAACTGACATTGCTAAGACCAAATGTGTCTGTTCACTATTTATCCAAGAAGAGCTCTGCCAAAAGATAGCAAATATTTCCCTGGGACTTCTGTCAACTGCTAGATGGGTTTAATGGGTGATCTTGACTTGAGGACAATGTTATCCTCCAGAGACATATAGAATATTACATATCCACTGGAATTACAATTAAGAAATTGTAATTTTTTTCAGTGACTCAACAGAAGTTGTTGGCCACTAGTGTACAGATCCCTAAGCTAGATGCTAAACAGAAAGCATTGGGTAAAAAGACAAAGTCAAATATTATCAGAGAACTCTATCCTAAAGAATTGTTGCCACCTTCACTTCAAACCTAGTATCATTTAGAAAAGCACATAGTATACGAATTAAGTGGACACAAATCAATTCTCATGAATTGACTTTTTTTTTAAAGTAATACTCTAGAATTAAATGAAGTAGCTATACAGGGAGGCTACTCCAGAAAGGACCATCCATTTTAGATGTGTTGCCTTGCAAGACCTACCTATCTGGAAGGGTTTGTATCAAGAGGGGCACTTCCCAGACAAGGTTTCTCAAAGCATAATCTGTAGACACTAGGATCACTATCACCTACGAAGTTTGTTATAATGCATGTTTTTAGACTTATGTCAGGAATTAGGAATCAATAAATTTAGATTCCAACAATCAGCATTTTAAATAATCTTCCTTGCTTCTTCTGCATACTTAAGTTTGAGAATTGTTGTCTAAGACTTCTTTTCCAAAGAGAATTTACTTTCCAAGTTTCCCTGACTTCAAAGAACTTAAGTTTCTGGAGACAACTAGCAAGTGGTAAGGGTTGCTGGTGATTAATAATCATTCATTCATTCAACAAATACTCATTGAACTGCCTATTACATGCCAGGAGTATTTTAGGAAAACAGGGAACTAGCAATTATGATAACAGTCATCTGCTATATGCTGGGCATTACACCTTGTTTTTACTTCTCTCCTCATAATATCCTTATGAAGTATGTGCAAGCACTTTTGTGTCACAGGAGATGAGCGGGAAGCTCAGGGAAGTGGCTGACCTATACAGGGTCTTAAGGCCAGTAAATAACAGACTTGAGATTTAGACCAACATCTGTCTGATGTTGTATTCTGTGTCCTTTCCACAACAGCAATGACAGGAGCATAAAAAGATAAAAGGAAAAAAAAGTTCAAAGCAGTCTGAGTTCAGTGCCAAATGAGTAGTACAGTTCCTGAATACTGAGGATGTTCAGCTCTGAATGAAATCATTGCAGGTTGTGGTGGAGGAAGAGGCTTCTTGGAGGCAGTGGTAAGTTGCATCATAAAGGATACAGGAATTCAGGAAAGGAAGAAGCATTTGGGAAAGGGAGGTCATACAACAAGGAATGGTGAACATCAAAGCATGAGATAGGAATGCATAAAGGGTGCCTGGATGGATCAGTTGATTAAGCTGCTCCTTCAGCTCAGTAGAGCCCCTCAATGTTGGGCTCCTTGCTCAGTGGGGAGCCTGCTTCTCCCTCTCACTCTGCCTTTCCCCCTGCTTGTTCTCTCCCTCTCTTCCAAATAAATAAATAAAATCTTAAAAAAAAAAGAAAAGAAAAAAAAAAGGAATGTGCAAGACTACTTTGGGGAACTGTAAATCGGCCTTCTCAACTAATAAGAGCCAACATATTAGGAAAGAAAGCCCCAAAAGAAGCTGGAACTGGATTACGGAGTTCTCTTTAATATTAGACTCAGGTATCTGAACTTCACCCCATAAGACAATAGGGATTCACTGGAAGATGACATGATAAGAGACAGATGTGGAGAGTAAAATGAATCAGTGTTCTGTAAGATGTATCAGTGGAAGAAGGTGGACCTGGAGCAAGAGAATCAGATGGAAAATATTTTTATGAAATAGTTATCACAGGAGGCAATTCTTAAATTGAGGAGAGTTAATACCTAGCACGTGAGGGTTTCTTACTATGTTATAGACCCTGTTCTTAATAATTTAAATAGACTAATTAGTTTGATCCCACAAAATTCCCTCAAAGATGGCATTAGGGCTGTTCACAATTCCCTAGTTGTCCTTCTAGTTACATGGTATGATTGCCTTCCCCCAAACCCCCTCTTTTGAAGGTCGGTTCAGCTTTGTGGCTTGTTTGGTCCAATGAACCATGAGTTGAAGTGGTATCTGTTACCTCTGGGACAAAGCTTTAAAAGTCAGTGTGCGTTCTGTTACGTATATTTCCCTGCCATAGTGATCATGGAAGCATTTGTCGGGAAGGTGACTCTGTCAGTTTGGGTCCTTGGGAAATATGAGAAACAATGCCCTTCTGCTATGCTGTGCTGGACTTGCAGCAAGAGCAAGAAATAAACTCATGTTATATTGGCCCACTGCAATATGGCAGTCATGGCTAGTGTTGTATAATTTGGCCCATTCTGGGAGGCACAAACCCTTCCTGATCAAGAATGTCAGACCACCTAATTTTAAAATCCTCACTCCACCACTTACCAAATTTTATGTTACAACCTTTCAACCTCACTGACTTCCTTTTCAAAATGGGAATAAGCACAGTAGCTACCTCACAGGGATATTGTACAAATAACCACAACTTTCCATGCTGTTACAGGCAGTACTCCAAACTCTTTATATGTGTTATCTGAGTTAGTCCTCACAATAACTACTTCACAAAGGAGGAAACTGAGGTACAAACAGAATTATGACACTTGACAGAGATCACACAGCTAATAGGCTGTGGGGCAAGGATTCAAACTCAAGCCGGTTCAGTTGCAGAGTCCCCGTGCTTATGCACCGGCAGTGCATGGAAGCACTGAATGGCTAGCCCACAATAATTACAGAATCATGTTTTCTGTAAGGCATGATAAGCACAGTGTCTGGGGCCTATGATCTTTTGAAGGGCCTAAAAAGTATTTCTCACCAGAAAAACAAATACATTGGCTCTAAAATATTAAAAGCAAACTGCAACATCAAATTAATAAATATTTAAAAGTCAATAAAATTTGTCATTATGTCAAATAGTCCACAACACCACCACTTAAATAAAGTAAATTAGATTTAATGTGAGATGTGGTTGCACTGTAATATCTTTGACATTGTGGCGGGGGAGGTAGGATTTGTGAAAGTGCCTGGGGCCTAAAATATACCTTTAAAAGACCCCTTGAACAGAGTTCAATAAATATGAGCTGTCATGTTATTTTTGTTACTGTCTTTAGCTCTGACCAACAGACACATATTTGAAGCTGTTCAAAATTCTACAAACAAATGATTGGTCCCTAGAGCAACTCCCAAATGGTTGTCAGTAGTTTGGCACTGAAGCTGGTCCTTATCCAGGCTCAGGAGAAAGCAGCAAGATTGTCTGCTTTTTTTTTTTTTTTTTTTTTTTCCTAGAGGGATCTAGTTTTTCTCACCTACTGAACCACAGGTAAACATAGTAGCCCTACCAAAGCTCCCCGCCCCCACCCCCGGAGTACCAGCTGGCTACAGATGGAGTTAAATGAAATGCACCTTTGGAATTACAGAAAAAAAAAAAAAAAATCAGAGGCCTCTGGAAACTCCAGCTGCCTGAGAACACCTCTGTCTCCAGTGTCTATTTCTTTAGTCCCTGATGCTTTGTGCAGTTTATGACATGTATTAAATCACCCTGCATGAACCCTTCTTCCTGGAGGTTGACTCGGACTCTTTAACTCTGACTCCCACCATGGAGGGTCTGCAGCTTACTTAGCCTGGAGTATTATTGTGTCAATTCCATAGAGCGTTTGGATCTGGAAACACTTTTTCTCCCAGAGGCCAAATTAACAGCTTCTATTCCCAGGTCCTAACTTTTGTTCCCACTTTACACCTACCTATTTCATCATCATAATCTACATCTGCAGAGTCTTTATGATTTTCCCAGTTGGTGTGGAACTCTGGTGCAATGATTTTTATAGTAGTAATAAGTTCTGGAATCAAACTCACCTGAGTCCAAATTCTTGCTCCATCACTTCTTGAGAGGTGACCCTAGGAAGTTACTCAACCTCTCTTTTTATGACCTGTATTTCAGAGTCTAAGGCAGGACCTGCCTCACAGGATGCTTTGAGAATTAAATGAAAGAAGCCAGTGAAAGTGTGTAGGATATATAATTGCTCAATAGATGCTTGCCATTAATATAACTATTACTAATCCTCATATTTGATTTTCAAAGATCTCTGTGAAGCAGGAAAGTCGGGAATTCTAGTCCTTATTTAATGAAAGACAAAGCAGAGAGCCTGACAGGTAGAGAGACTTGCTCAAAGTCAGAGTTTATAAGGGGTGGAACTATGGAGCCCCTGGTACTAGATGCACTAGATCTAGAAAGATCCCCATCTTTCAACCCTCCTTTTCCTTGAGCACATCTTCATCTTCTTACCATCCCTTCCATATTCATGGGCTCCCATGAAGACAGTTTTAAAGGTGTCCCCATTTGTTTCAGTCACTTTCATAGCTGGCTCCATGTTGTGATTTTGATCAGCTCAAACCAAACCAAGCTCAAACCTCAGAGGACAGCAGAAAATCTTGGCTTTGGCACCTTTTGAATTGATAAATACATTTGACTCTTGAACAACATGGGGGCTAGGGGTGCTGATGCCCCCTAGTCAAAAATCCATGTATAACTTTTGATTCCCCCCAAACTGCTGATAGCCTACCATTGACTGGAAGTCTTACTGACAAAAGGAGTCAATTAACATACAGTATTCTTACAATAAAATTAGCTAGAAAACAAAAATGTTAAGAAATTACAAGGAAGAGGAAATACATTTACAGTGCTGTACTGTATTTATCGAAAAACATCCACATATAAATGGACCTGCGTAATTCAAACCTGTGTTGTTCAAGGGTCAACTGTAATATGCCCTTGTCCTGCAAGGTGGCACTTTGGTCCACTATGGGTGGCACTGCATAACTCAGGGGCCCCTCTGAGAAAGCTAGACACTTGTGGGCAGGCATAGTCACCTCTGTCCCCTTCACCTCTGTGTGGCATATAAGCTAAATAAAGGTTGAATGAATAAGTGACTGTAGAAACAGGAAGAAGCTCAGAGAGAGGCGGAAAGGAAACCTTGCCTAGACCAGGTGGGAGTCTAGAAGTCTCAAATCTAGAGGTTTGATTAGACTAAACTGAATTTGACACTTCTAGCATAAAGGCTGCCTTGCATAGGCTCCCAACACATATTAGCTGTTATCACTACTAAGCTAACAGGCCATGAGACCTCAGACACATCTCTTCCTCTCCCCTGCTACAGGCAGACAAACAATACTTCCAGTGCTCCCCTACTTTGCATGACTAGAGAGATTGAGAGAGAAAATGGATATGAAAATGCCCTAAAATGTTAAAAGTGTAGTTGAAATTTATGGTATTAATATTTTTACTAATTATTGTGATTACATAATGACCTTTAGCCCACAGCAATAAGTCTGACATGAAGTTTTGCTAAATAACCAGTCAACTGCATTTGGGAGACAGCTTCTTATGATGGCCCCCTGTTTTGGGCTGTGTTCCCTTCTTTTTGCCTGATGAAGCACATATCTCCAGGTTAATGGGGTCACAGGCTCCATCCCCCTCAGATCAGCTCTCTTCACAGGGGCTGCTCATCCAGGCAATGTTTTACTACTATAGGTTCTGGGGGCCAGAGTCAAGCAAGGTAACTGACTCAGTTCAGGTCACAATGTGGCTTCTTGAACTCTGGATCCAAAAGCAACCCATACTTACAGAGTGTGAGATGAGATTGAATTATTAGCAAAAAAAATCTTGATCCATTCTAAATGACTATCCCAGAAAAAAACAAATCATCTAGCAGGCAATAGTTCTCAAACTTTAGCAAGTATCAGCAGTATCACCTGGAAAGCATATTAAGACAGATTTCTGGGCCCTACCACAGAGGTCCTAATTCAAAAGGTCTTGGGTGGGGGCTGAGAATGGACATTTTTAACAAGGCACCGGGTCATGAAGTTACTTCTGGTCCAGGGGAAACACACTTTGAGAGTCACTAACCTCATGCTTAAGAGCACAGGGTCTGGAATGGAGTTCGGGTTCCCCTGCTGAAATCTTACTCTGCCATTTAACAGCTGTCCCCAGGTGCAAGTTACTCGAATCTCTTTGGAAATCCATTTCTATATCTGTCAAATGGGTTGTTACACGGTTTAAATGTGATAATTCTAGCTTATAGAGTTATTTTGGCCATTATATGAAATATACATGCACAATGTTTTGCACAGTGCTGAGCACATAGTGAGGGTTAAAGATCAGCCACTGTCATCATTATGATTGTGCATGTATGTGTGATTACACTTCTCACCCTGAAACTATCTGGCATCTCAGTTTCCCTCATTAGACTGTAAGCAGCTTCAGAGCTATGGTCCTGTCTCATTCATGTCTGTATCCCCAGGGCTGAATTCAATGCCAGGCTCAAAAAAAAAAAAAAAAAAAAAAAAGGAAAGAAAACTACAGAAACTCATTCATTCACTCAGTCATTTATTCATACAATTGGATAAATGTTTACTGAGCACTTTCCCTGTGCCAGGCTCAGGCTAGCCCCTGAGGATACAATGAACAAGAAACAGATCTTGTTCTTGTGGCGCTTACAACTGAGTGAGTGAGAGAGACAGTAAATAATGCAACAAGCAAATAGGCAAAGTAGTTACTAATTACAAAAGATGCTTGGAAGGAAATAAAGAGTGCTGAAATCGAGGGCAGTTAGGGACTTAGTTCAGGTAGAGTGCTCAGGGAAGTTCTGAGGAAGTAACATGTGAGCCAAGAGGGAAATAATGAGCCCAGGCCAACTGGATGATATTTAAACGGAGGGAAGCACCAATGTCATGGCCCAGAGGCAGAAGGCAGCTTGGCCTGGAAGGCAGGAATCTAGTGCCAGGTGAGAGGCATAAGAAGTAAGGTTGGAGAGGGACAGGTTCCTGTAGGACCTTGTAGACCCAGCTAGGGAGGCAGCACTTTTTAAAACAGGGGATGGCATGGTCAGCTTAATACTTATAAAAAATCGCGTTAGCTTCTGAGTGGTCCACAGCCTAGAAGGAGACAACGAGGTAAGTTAGGAGGTTAATGCATGGACATGCAAGAAATATCACGTTGGTATGAGAGGTGGCAGGAAAGATGGAGGGGGGGAAGTGTTTGGCTTTAAAATATATTTTGTAGCTAACACTGATAGACTTGCTGATGAACTAGTTGTAGGGCTACATGAAAGAGAAACAGAGGACTGCGATGGGGACTTAATGAACGCATCTCCAGCTGTGATCTCTTTATAAGGAGCTGCCACAGCTACTTAGCTTCCATCTGCTCACATCTCGTCCCTGTCTGCCTAATTCAATCCCTCCCTTTCCTAGGGCTCAGGGGCCTTTCCAAGGCTCCTCAAGGGTCCTTGCCCTGATTTCTGAAGCTCTGCAGGCCAGCACTGGTGGTTACTATCCCAGAAGCCCAGATGTCCTGCTCCCTGCAAGACAAGGGGAAAGCAAGCCCTCTGGGGGGGCATTAGCAGAACAGCCAGTCATCAGGCAGCAGATGACAAAATAAAGCCATGCGGGCACTCTGGGGATCTGGGATGCTGGCAGGAAACTGAAAACAAATTCAGTTGAATATTAAGAGAGAAATGCATTCTTGCTGCTTTGGGCCTCCTGGTGCTGGTAGAAGTAGCAAGACCATGACAAAAGCAGAGGGCATCTTCCGAGCCTACATGGTTTCCCAGGTTGCTGAGAGGACAATGCGTTCTTTGACTGCAGTTACAAATAAGGGAAGCTGACCCCAGAGCCTGTTTCCCTCCGGGTTCCTGCATCTCTCATACCCAATCTCTCTTCATTTATCACCAATCCTAGCTAGGATCTAGCCATTAAGGCCAAGCTGGGTTTTCTGTTAATTTGCTTCCCATAACTGAATGTTCCCATCAGCAGAATATTTTTCAGCAGACATAGATCATGCTCAGTTTTTATGTTTAGTTTTTATTTTTTAGTTTTTTTCTTTTCTTCTCTTCAGTTGGCATGGGAACGCTGCAAGTACCAGTTCGGGGAGGATCCATCAACCTCATCATAACACTCCCCCACACCGCCCAAGTGCTTTGATATGTTCAAAGTGTGTACACAGTTCTCTCTCATGGAGGCCAATCTGGAAGCAGCCAGCCTTGTTGTTTTCCCAGCTGATAGGCTTTCCAGCTCACATGCTTTCAGAGGTAGAAGGGACCCTAGAGATCTGTTTAAATGCCAGAGAAGGAAGATTTTGAACTAAGGTCACACAGCAAGCCAACAGGGTACAGAGGACTCAAGTCCAGATTGTTACACACTGCCAGATGCTTTATGACCTTTTAGGATCATCTTGAACTTTTCTAGAAGGGCCTTTGTTTGCTTATGGGTAAAATCAGAGCAGCATCTGCTCTCTTTTATAACAAGGGCCACTGTGGGGATCAAGTAAGATTCATGTGATTGGTTCACTTAAGTGGTGAACATGTCTTTTAACCCTAAGACTACACACATGAATCTTACAGACAGATGCTCATAAATAGTTATTAAGCTGACGGGAAATCAAAAGAAATGGTTATATGTTTGTGGCTCAGAAGTGGATACGGTGGATTCCCATTCATCTAATAAACCATGAACCTATTCATTCATCCAACCAATACTTCAAATACTTAATGCCCAATAAAGGCCATGCTAATTTTATTTAAAACTGGTTAAAAAAGATATTGACCTTGCCCTGGAGAAATGTGAGATCCAGCAAGAGCAGTCTTGTAAGACACTCATCACAACACGATGGGTTATGAGTAATAATGGCTAGAGTAGCCACAGCACTGCTTCCTTGGGAGTGTGAGACTCACCACTGCACAGTCAGAAAACCCTTTCCTGAGTTCACTGGATTATCAATTGGGGATTAAAAGGCGACTAGGAGTTTCTCAGGCCAACATAGCCAAGGCCCAGAAGTGCATTACAGCAGGGTGTTTTGTGGGGTACTGCAAGTTTTTCCACAATGTTGAAGCAAGATAGAGCTACTGTTTACTTGGCATAATAGGCTCTGCACCAAACACTTCACGGGCAATTTTTCATTCCATGCATGTAAACGGACTGTTCATTCCATGTGTGACAGGGACTGTTATTAACCCCATTTGACAGCTATAAAACTGAAACTCAGAGTTATTATATAATTTTACCCAGGGTTTCACAGGTGAGAAGAGGTAGATGTTGAATTCATGAAGTATTTGACACCAAAGTCTGGATTCATAGTCACTACTCCTTATGGTCTCTGTTGAACAGGCATACGTGGGGGAACTGAGGATGGGAGAGTGATCAGGGTCATGGAAGGAAACTGAGAACACGAGAGGATCTGTGAGTTACCCAAGATAATACGGCTAATCAGTGACAGACTGAGGCTCCAGCCCCACTGTCCCATTTCCACCTTTCCTCTGGACCATCCTATGGCTCACTGACTAGGGACAAATTAAGAGACCAAAATAGAAGATGTCAGAAAAAAATCAGCCATTCTCCTGAGAAACACCAAATATCCTGTGCATCTCCTCCACGGCTCTGCTTGTGTTAGGTTTTCCTGGGGATCTGCGTTGGCGGGGGAATTCAGAGTATTTGTGGATAACAGATGTGCATATTTTCTTGGTCTAGTGAGATGAAGAGAAGTGGGAGGAGGTTGGGCACAGAGCCAGCCCTCAGTAAAACTGTCAAATCCTAGGTCTAGTCTACAAGACTCCCTCAAGCTCTAAAATGCACCCCTCCCCAATCCTTTTGCTTAAGCTTCTGTTTGCTTCCTATCTACCATCTAAGTAGTTCCACTTATCATGGAGGAAACACCTCAATTACCAGTAGTATTAGTCAGTTTGGGCTGCCATAACAAAATACTACAGACTGGGTGGCTTAAAAAACAGAAATTTATTTTTTTCACAGTTCTAAGCTAAAGCTAGAAGTCTGAAATTAGGGTGCCTGCATGATTGGGTTCTGGTGGGAGCCCTCCTGTTGGCTTGCAGATGTCCGCCATTTCACTGTGTGCTCATATGGCTTTTCCTCTCTCTCTCTCTCTCTGTGTGTGTGTGTGTGTGTGTGTGTGTGTGTGTATGCATGTGTGGAGAGAGAGAAAGAGGGAGGAGAGAACACCTAAGCTCTCTGGTATCACTTCTTATAAGGATACTAAACTCACCATGAAGGCCCTACCTTTATGACCTCATCTAGACCTAATTTCTTCCAAAGACCCCATCTCCAAATACCAGCATATTGGGGTTAGGAACTCAGTATGTGAATTTTGAAGGGACACAATTCACTCTAGTACCATTTCATGGAATTAGTAATATGCACAGAAAGATATGCCTTTATTAGCTAGAAATGGCAAGTTTGAAACCAACCAATGACTTCCTAAAAGTGATTTAGGGGTGAAGACTGAGCCATACTCAGCCCAAGACTTTCTTTCTCACAGCCTCCCACCAATCCTTGCTGGAAATGTTTTCCAGGGCCTTGACTATCTGAATGTGGTCTTTAAGTATGGCGCCACCATTCCTGCGACCTGCCTGTGAAGTCCAAAGTCCAATCACCCAAGGTGGAGTAGGCCCAGCCATGGGATTTCTTTATAATACCTGTAAGAATAGACTTGCCTCTGTCAGGTAAAGGTCTGGATTAGATGCCCCCTCCAGTTCTGTCATCCTCTCCACTCGGCACAGCTCAACCTCTGTATGAAGCCTGCTTTTGATTTTTTATATTAACTTCACAGATTGCATTAAAACTAATTTGTTTCAACTTGTCATTTTATTTTATTTTATTTTATTTTATTTTATTTTAAGATTTTATTTATTCATTCATGAGAAACACAGAAAGAAAGGCAGAGACACGAATAGAGGGAGGAGAAATAAGCTCCATGCAAGGAGCCCAATGTGGGACTCAATTTCAGGAATCCGGGATCCGGCCCTGAGCCAAAGGTAAACACTCAACCACTGAGCCACCCAGGTGTCCCTCAGCTTGTCTAATTTTAAAACACACTTGGGGCTTTATCTATCTATCTATCTATCTATCTATCTATCTATCTATCTATCTATCTATCATCTATCTATCTATCTATCTATCTATCTATCTATCTATCATCTATCTATCATCTATCTATCTACCTATCTATCTATGTATCTATCTATCATGTATTTTTAATAGTAGCCCAGAAGCTGGGTGTTATTCCTGGATATTCTTTGTAAACGTAGGTTACCCAGAACTGGCTTTGCAGGGCTGAGAAAAGGGAACACAGCAGTAAGGCTGGCCTGGGCCAATTTGGCAAGTGCTTCCCCGGAGTCTGCCAGTTCTTTCTGAAATCACCGGCAATTCCTTGTTCTGGGTAAAACTGTTTGGAGAACTGGCTCCAAAAATTGATCGGTAGCTGGGAAGAGCAGAATAAGGAAGGCTTGCTTGGTGGTCAGAAGTCCTCCGTTAGAATCACGGCCCAGAGACTAACTCAATGCAGACAAAGGCCTTTGTCCTCTCTGGGTCTTTGCTTCACCATATGTAAAACAGAGAATCAGATGAGGCCTTGAGTCCTATGAGGTTTTAATAGGTAATTCACTACAAAGTGGGACTGCTGTATTTGGAAGATGCATACTCTACCCCCCTTCTGAGAAATGAACAAATCATATTAGTATAGCAAAGAGATTTCAAAATCCAGAAGAATACAATCTCCCCCTTTGTTTTAATCCAGCATTATTAAATTTATGGCCATGCAATCTTCCCTCTTTACCCCAACCCCTAAGGAAAACCTATCAGCAGCCTCAGAACATCAGAGTTATAACAGGAAACACAGACTAGCTGGGTTCCTAAAGCCCTTTAAAAACTAACCGTTTGGAGTCTATCATGTAGAAATGTGGATTTTCCATGTCATTTGACATCAGCTAACTCTATTCTGATGGAGGATTATTCTAGTAAGTGCTAAATAAAACTATTTTTATTGATATAAAAAGAGGACCTTTTGAATATCAGCTTTGAAATTTTATTATTCTGTCTGAAATACCTTTTTGTGGTCTTCAAAGCATTCTCCACACTAAAACTGGTCCACTTTTCCATATGTATCTTCCAGGTTCCCAGAAACCTCCCTCCAGATCTTCAGACTCATCATGTTAACTCTCCACCTTGTTCATGAACTCTGTTTGTTGATTTCACTCATTTCATCTATAATTCTGGACAGTACATGTTCACAATGACCCTTGGACTAATCAGATGCTCGTGATCAAGGCAATCTTAAACTAGAATCATCACAGTCATATTCCAAAGGCAGGAAGGCAGAAGAGTACATTTCAGAAACTGTCTCAATTACAAATGTTTTTTTTTTTTAAGTCAGGTTTTTATTAGTTCACTGTTTTATCTTAAAACTCACTTTCCCAGAGCAGTTCAACCCTCCAACATTTTCGTCAACATTGCCCTATATTTCACTCCAGCAGCAACTAGTTATATATTTAGTTAAGGCATTTTGCTTTCTTGTTCCCAAAGAAGTGCAGGACCAGATTTAAATTTTATTTTATTTTATTATTTTAAGGCAGCTGACTCTAAGCAAGACCTACAGAACTAAAAGGAATCATCTTGGCAGATGGTAAAAGGAAACAAGTAGCAAAGTGGCTCTATTTTGGGGTTTTGTTGTTGCTGTCATTTTCAGATCAAAGAAGCTTTAGATCTAGATATTTCCTAACTAAATTATAAAATCCTATCCAGAGCATTTTTATTCTCTATACCCCTCATTTCAACAAGAACACTGGATATTCTGATGAAGACTCTGGAGAACATTTCCAAAAAAGCTTGTCATCACAAACAATTAATTTGGACAAACAATAGTGGCTCCCATTTTGGGGGCACTTACTATGCCAGGCCCTATGCTAAGCACTTTCCACATTTATCTTCTCCAAGCCTTACAACAACTCAGAGAATTATTACTGCCACTTGACAAAATAAGAAATAAAGGCTTTGACAGGTTAAGTCATTTGCAAAGATCACACAGGACTCAAAATTAGGAATGTCTTCCGAGTCTCTGTTCATTTGAGTATCCATTATGCTCACCTTGGAAATATTTATTGGGCATCTGCCCCATGAATTTGGATTCAGATACAAATAATCTTGTTCCCCTCCCCCTGCCCCTGCCTGAAGAGCTCAGGATCTTGATAGAGATCTGACCTTTTTCCGATATAAAGAAGGTAAAAAATCAAAGGGACCAATAAAAGCAGTACAAAAAAAAAAAAAAAAAAAAGAGCTAGTAAAATAAGGGAAAGAGAGAACAGTTCTAATTGAAGGAATGAGAAACAATTTCATAGAAGAGTAGTCATATTTGAGAAGCTCCCTAGAAAGTAGATCTGGGGGCTCCCAGGTGGCTCATTTGGTTAGGCTTCTGACTCTTGATTGCAGCTCAGTTCATGATCTCAGGGTTGTGGGATCAAGCCCCACATCTGGCTCCACGCTGAGAGTGGAACCTGCTTAAGATTTTCTCCCTCTTCCTCTGCCCCTCCACTCAGCTTATATGCAAGCACACGTGTTTTCTCTCTCTGTCTCAAAAGAAAGAAAGAAAGAAAAAAGAAAGAAGAAAGAAAGAAAGAAAAGAAAGAAAGAAAGAAAGAAAGAAAGAAAGAAAGAAAGAAAGAAAGAAAAAGAAAGATCTAGTTTCTTTACTGTATACTCTACATTTAATCCATCACCAAGTGCTATTGTCCTATTGTTAACACCTTTAAAATAAATTACAAATCTACCTCTTTTCTTCTGCTACCACCTTGCTGCAAATCACCATCATCTGTCATGTAGACTATTTACAGGATCCTCTTAGTTATTCTTCCTATGTCCCTTCCGTGGTGTACTGGGTTACTATTATAGAACTATACATCCACATCCTTTGCCTTGTGACTTATAATCCTTCATAGATGGCAGAGTACATTTCTCTGCCCCAAGAGTATTAGGTTTGGCCAAATGCCTTGCTTGAACCAACAGAATAATAGAAGACATGACACAAGCAGAGGCTTTAATTATACTTGCATGATAAAGCTTAACCTCTTGTGCTCCTATGATCCTCCACAAGAATAGCAGGTGTTTTTTGTAGCAGCTGCACCTTCATCCTCAGTCCCTAAATAAAGACACATGGAGCAGGTCTAAACCCTCCTAGTGTTCAGCCTTATCAGCCTAGAACAGGTGGTCTATAGTCAATCTGAAGAATATAATGGTTTTTAAAAAAGATTTTGTATAAGCTAGTCAGGACTAGTCAGAAGGATTTTGATGTTATTTGTTATGCAGAAATAACTGACTGATACACACCATTTTCATGTCAGTTTATCACTTTCCCCTTCTCTACAAAGGAACCACTTTTAAAAATATAAATCAGATAATGCACTCAGTCCTAAGCTTAAATTCTATTAGTAATTTTTATTATTTAAAATCAATCTCAATTTCTTGTAGGTGCTCTTTGTTTAGTATGCTTTAGCCCACTGATCTTCGTTTTGTTCTTTGAATCCACAGACTCACTCTTACTTTAAAGCATTTACACAGGGACACCTGGGTGGCTCAGCGGTTGAGTGTCAGCCTTTGGCTCAGGTCATGATCTCGGGTTCCTGGGATCAAGTCCCGCACTGGGCTCCCCACAGGGAGCCTGCTTCTCCCTCTGCCTGTGTCTCTGCCTCTCTCTCTGTGTCTCTCATGATTAAATAAATAAATCTTTAAAAAAAAAGTAAAGCATTTACACATGCTACTCTTTTTGTCTGGAAAGTTCTAGAGCCTAAATCTATGCTAATCTGATAGCCATTAGCCACATGTGACTATTTAAATTTAAATTAACTAAAATTAAATTACATTAAAGATTTAGTTCCTTAATCATACTGGCCACATTTCAAATGCTCAGCAGGTACATGTGACAAGTGGTTACCACATTTGACAGCACAGAGACAGAATGCCTCCCATTGTTGTGGAAAGTTTTATTGGTTATTAACAAGGCTCAGTTAAAATATCACTCCTTCAGAGAAGCCTACCCTGACTACCTATTTAAACTAGCTCTCAATCTACTGTCTGTTCTATGACTCTATTTGGCTATATTTGTGGCATTTACCAATTATTTGAAACTGTTATATTTATTTATTCATCAGAATGTAGTTCTCAAGAGTGCAGGAATTTTGTTGCTTTTTCTCTCTGCTACATCCCTAGGGTATAATAAAGAGTGTGTTCAGTAAATCCTAGTTGAATAAATAAATGGAGTATTCTCAGTTGGTGGGAAGGTCAATGCTAGGTGGAAGCAGAAGTATGAACAAAAGCAGAGCAGTGAGAGATTGCGAGGCACGTTTGTGGTGACACTGGCAGGACACATTTGCTGGAACATAGAATGTGTACTGTTAGATAAGTCTCAAAAGGTAGGCAAATTGAGATCATGTTATTGAAAGACTCATATTCTTGGCTGAGTTTGAACTTAAAACAAGATGGGGAGCTGTCAAAAACTTTTTTTTTTTTTTTCAACAGAGAAGTTTCATGATTAGAAACAGTCTTCAAGAAATTGATCTACTTGCTACGTGGCAAGCGGATCATAGCACAGAGAGACTAGTCAGAAGGCTAAAGACACAATCCAATGGAAAAAGAAGAAAAAAGTAGGCAGAGTCAAGAGTCATAGTGGTGGCCAAACAGCACATCACATGCATTGGATGAAGAGAAGACAGTCTGGAGGAGTCAAATACTGACATTTTAAGCCTGAGTAACTCAACAGAACCGGAGTGAGGAAAGAGGAATGGGTTTGACAGAATAGATGCCAACTTCAGTTTTTGATATATTGAACCCAAAACATAGAGGCTAGCATCTTGGGGAAAGGGTAGATATTGGGGTGAAAATCAGGAGCAGAAGGGATCAGAAAGAGCCCCAGTGGTGCTGGTGGGGAGAACACAACATCACAAAGTTAAGGGTTCTTAGGGAGAGGTTGAAGATTCCCATAGATGTTCAGCTATCAGAAACAAAAACATACAGTTGGAATTATTGATAAAAAATATGGGCAGCCCAGGTGGCTCAGCGGTTTAGCACCGCCTTCAGCCCAGGGAGTGATCCTGGAGACCTGGGATCCAGTCCCACGTTGGGCTCCCTGCAAGGAGCCTGCTTCTCCCTCTGCCTGTGTCTCTGCCTCTCTCTCTCTCTCTCTCTCTCTGTGTGTGTCTCTCATGAATATATAAATAAAATCTTTAAAAGAAAGAAGAAGAAAGAAAGAAAGAAAGAAAGAAAGAAAGAAAGAAAGAAAGAAGAAAGAAAGAAAGAAAGAAAGAAAGAAAGAAAGAAAGAAAGAAAGAAAGAAAGAAATGTAATAACCCCTGAGGAGCTGGTTCATCAGAATATTTAGAGTAGAAACGATAAACTGTATTTATTCAGAATGATCATTGAGTAAGGAAGAAAAGATAGTAAGTACAGCTCAAGAAATTTTCCCAAAGCTGGAAAATACCTGGTTTCTAGACTTCACATGGACATTTATGAGCTTCCCGTTCCCAAAGGCTCCTGCTTTTTAGAGTCTGGAGTACAGTTTAAATGGAGGGCTCACATTAGGTGTTTTCTTTTCTTTTCTTTTTTTAAAAGATTTTATTTATTTATTCATGAGAGACACACACACAGAGAGAGGCAGAAACACAGGCAGAGGGAGAAGCAGGCTCCATGCAGGGAGCCCGACATGGGACTGAATCCTGGGTCTCCAGGATCACACCCTGGGCTGAAGGCAGCGCTAAACCGCTGAGCCACCTGGGCTGCCCTTTTTCTTTTCTTTTCTTTTCTTTTTTTTAAGATTTTATTTATTTATTCATGAGAGACACAGAGAGGCAGAGACACAGGAAGAGGGAGAAGCAGACATTAGGTGTTTTCTGCCCTCATTTATGGCTGTGGCGCCTCCCTAGGCTTTACCAGATAGGTTAGGGATGGCTGGGGCTTATCCTGCTTGCTCGAGAGAGGCTCTGCCCTAATTAACCACCTCAATTAACAAATGGAGTTTGGCACCAACCTAAGATGAAGTACTTCGATTTAGCATTTCCTTCACATGTAATTTAAATCTCAGAATCCTTAAGTTTTATAATCACAGACTTGGAAAGGATCTAGAAACTATCTAGTTCATTTTCCTCCTCTGTGAAAGAATGAATATAGACACACACGCACACACGCACACGTGCACGCCATCCTTAGAAGCATCAGAAACAACTCTTCACTATTCTGGAACCAAGACAAAAGGGATAGCCAATTCCATGACCTCTCTGATAGGCATGCCCTAGGAACCTTACTATCTGCTTCTGTTATGCTCAGTGGCTTCCAAGCCCTGTCCTGTGGCTGTCTTGCCTTGATAGCAAGTGCCCCTTTGCCAACCCTTGACTTGCACATATATATGGTTCAGAGAAACTAGCATCTGCCCAAGGACAACTGAGTGACCCAATTTGCAAGAAATGTTTTGAAGGCCCCTCATTCTCCACTGCCTAGACCAAGATTCTCAATCTAACTTGCCCATGTGGCTCTTTCTTTCACATTCCACAGGGTATCATACCCTTTCTGGCTGGCTCATTTCTAACTTTCGTATTTGAACTCAGAAGTCACCTCCTTAGAAAGGTCTTCCTTGACCACTTAAAGTGAGTATTCTCTTCTACCATAGCAATTTCTCACCACATTCTATTTTTTTATAACCATAATAACAATTTTTTATTTTTCCCATTTGTTAATGTATTTATCCCCTATTTCTCTATAGAACATATGTTCCATGGAGACCAAGACCATCTCTATCATTATCCAGTGTTCCCTCAAGTGCCTGGTAAAATGTGGAACACATAGTGTGGTTGCTTGTCCTGGCCAGATATTGCTACATAACAAGCATCCCCAAATGTATTAACATATAACAATGAACATGTCCTATCATATTCATAGGTCTAGAGATCAGCTGGGACAGCTCTGCTTCATACTTTAGCATGTGGGTTGACTCCAACACCTCTGTTTTTTTATTTCTCTTTCTTTGGGACCTGCAAGCTCTCTGAGGCAAGTTGCGTGTGTGTATGTGTGTGTGTGTGTGTGTGTGTGTGTGTGTGTTTCATGGCTTCTGCTTGAAACATGCCTAACAATATCCCACTTGCAAAAGCTAGTCACATGACCAAGTATAACATTAATGGAGCAGGGAGATATACTCTTCCCAAGGATTTTGGGGGAAGAAATGAATAGTTACCAAATAATAATCGAATTTACCACAATGTTCCATAAATATCAATAATTGCACAAATGAAATCCCTCCCCTAGATCAGTTGATCTTTCCAGCTAAACAAACTACTTTCTAATCCTTATAGTACTGTGTTTCAGCAGTATTAGTTTTAGGATTTCAGTCCACTGTGAATCCATGACCTGGCAAGAAAGAACTGTACCACCCTATTCTCCTTGAACAGAAACTGACTTAAGAACTCTGCCTGTTTAACAGAGGTTAAAACCTCCTTCATTTCATCCGGACTCTCTCTATCCCCCTCTTCAGGCATAGGGAAGCCTTCATTTCTGCCAAAAACTAGGAGGGATGGAACCAATTAGAAGAACCTACCATCTGGTGGTGTGGGCTCATCAGATTTGCAGCCAAGATTCCAACCGGGACTGTTAAAGAGTTTGTGCACAATAGCTTGAGTGTCTGAATAGAGCAGGAAATGTCTTGGTCATTGGGAGAGAGTATGGGTGCCTTGAAATCACCAGATATGTTAAGGCTGACAGCCCTAACATTCTGACAGAGTAATCTGAAAAGACCACAGCCCCCCACCATGCCCATTTGGGTGGACTATACTTCCAAAAATTGTGCCATGAACACAGGTTTGCTCATGACTGAGCAGGGATTATCAAAGTCTCCTCAGCTTTGACTCATGAATCTGCCTGAATTTCAAACCTTTTGCCTGCCCTGACTCCTGATCTTGCCTTTCCCACCAGAATCCCTTGTATGCTCTTCTCTTATTGGTGGCTCTTCTGGGCCTCAGCATATTAACACTGGGGTTAGCTCCAGCTTCTCTGAGTTTTCTTTTCTGCAGATATGTACCATGGGAGAACAACTGCATTTATTTATTTATTTATTTATTTATTTATTTATTTATTTAGCCTATTGAAGAATAGTATCCTGATTTCCTCTGGAGAACTACTCCTCCTCAGTGTCCCTGTAGTCTGGGGTGGGAGTTGACTGAAACTAACAATCCATCTGAGTCCTGATTTTTTTTTTAAAGATTTTATTTATTTATTCATGAGAAACATGGAGAGGCAGAGACACAGGCAGAGGGAAAAGCAGGCCCCCGGTGGAAGTCTGATGTGGGACTTGATCCTGGGACTCCAGGACCATGCCCTGGGCCGAAGGCAGATGCCCAACCACTGAGCGACCCAGACGTCCCTGAGTCCTGATTTTTATTCAGTGACATCAGGCCCAGGAATTTTTTCTGATGGGAATTGATCGAAAAAGAGAAGTTCCCTTTCCATTGGACCTTTAAATGGGCAGATAAAGGCTGGTTGTGCTGGAATCTGACAACTGAGATCTGGCATATGGTATATATATATATATATATATATATATATATATATATATGTCTGAGAATAAAGTCAGTTTAGTGCAAAGCTGAGACTGAAAGTTCAAGGGATATCTCCCAGTCCTCATGACACTATTCAAGCTCCTAAATCTACCTATACACAAAGTCAAAACTATCCAGTTGGTTCTGTTTCTATCACTTACTACCAAGAGAGTCCTGACTGCTCAGTGCCCAAATGGGATTGCCCTTTCTTTCTATAAGCCATAATTTCTTAAGTTAAAGACATTGGCCCACATATTTAGTCCAGTCTTGAGGACTGAATCATAAGTGAAAAGACATGCTTTCAGATTTAGCACTGTTGCATATTTGGACCCTGGGTAAACTTAGCCTCCTTGAGATTTCAATTTTCCCCATCCACAAAATAGATTCATTCATGGATAATGACTGCCCTCATAGAAAAACACTAAAGATTAATTAGTCACATTGTACTTGTGGTGCATTTATGTTAATAGATAAGAAGCCTAGTTAATTATATTACCCTGCATTTCCTTAGCACTTCTGATTTTTCAAAGCCCTTTCATATAAGTAATGACATTTGCCTCTTCTAATAACACTGAGAATCTGGTATTACAACCCCATATTATACATCTGGAAGCTAAACTGAGCACAAAGATTTCTCAAGGTCATACAGCAAGTCAATACCAACACTGAACAAGTTATTTCAATTCTTGTATACACTAATGATTCTATTAAATTTCATTGGAAATTGTCTTACTGGCCTATAATGCTCTTAAAAATCATAATATTATATTAAAATGATTAAATTTTTACTGGGATGATCATCATAGCATTATCTTTAGGAAAATATTTGGAAATAAACTAGATAGTCAATAAAAGGAGACAAATTAAATAAATTTTACATATATAAGTTGTACATATATGTACAATAGGCTTTTAGGAAGACATTTATTTTTTATTTTTTTTTAAGATTTTATTTATGTATTCATGAGACAGAGAGACACAGAGAGAGGCAGAGACACAGGCAGAGGGAGAAGCAGGCTCCCTGCTGGGAGCCTGATGCGGGACTCGATCCCAGGACCCCAGGATCACGACTTGTGCTGAAGGCAGACGCTTAACCACTGAGCCACCCAGGTGCCCCTTTTAGGAAGACATTTAAAAATGAATGTGTAATAATCAAAGTGACATATGTAACACTGGGTAAAAAATCATGTTATAAGACAGTGATATAAATCTATTATTAATTGTTAAGTTGATATGCTCAGAAGAAAGATAAGTTTATCCTTAGTATTATAATTACACAAATTTTATTTTGTTTGGTGTCTATACTCCCATGGCTTTCTACAAAACACATATCATGTTTGTACACGAAATAAATGCTATTCTTAGTTGATTTCCTTCCTAGAGATTCTATGTAATGAACACACAGAAACAGGCTTAACCATTGGGTGTGAATTTCATTAGCCTCCAACTGCCTCATTCACCCCAATTTTGCCTGGATCCTCCATGATCTGGACCTCCCTACGACCTTGAGCTCCTGTGTGCTCTTTGGACAGCAGACTGTGACACTCTAAAGTCACAAGAGCAGTCGGGGGGGAATGGCTTTCTAGGATCTTCAGTGCACTGCACACCCTGACTGCAGCTGCCACAGAGCAGCACAGGCCACTTGAAAGCACAAGGGCTGTGTGACTCAAGCTGCAGGCACTGATACCAGGGGAGCAGAGCCGCTTTCACTGGAGGGGAAACCACATGTTCCACAAGAGCAGAAGACCCAGCAGTCAGCGGAATGAAGAACCCACCCCCAAGCCTGCAGAGGTCTAGGGATGGAACCAGACACACACAGGCCACTGCCCCTGCTCACTCCCTCTGAGAGCTCCATTTTCTCATCTGGAGAAAAGGGAGAATAAAAGTAGCTGTTTCATGGTTTTGCATGGAGTACAAAGTTGATTTGAAATCAACTATCATTTGCTCCTTTTCATAATAACCACATACCATTGATATAATTATTTCCTTCACTTGAAAGAAACTGAAGTTTAAAAAAATAGAATTGACTTGTCCAAGCCTTACAAGGCCTCAGTGGCACAGGCAGGCCTTGAACCAGAAATCCTTGATCTAGAAAGTGGGTCCTTATCTAGGACCCTTACTGACAATAGTTCAAAAGGAGCTGGATTGAGCTTTTAATTTGACTTACCACGGTCAAATTAACAGTGCTGGTTTTTACCCCCAGCACTGTTTAGCAACACAATTGTAATGGCCTTCCACAGGAATTTACAATGCAGCCTATTGGAATTCTCAAAACACGTAATGTCAAACCATAACCCCCATGAATGGCAGTATAAACTACTACATCACTGCCTCTGATGTTACATAATACACAGCTATTCATTCATTCATTCATTCATTCATTCATCCATTCATTCAACTAGCATCACTGAACACTATTCTGTGGTGGAACTGTGATGGGAAGTTAAAGAAGATGTGGCCACTGCTCCCAAGTTGCTTGGACCAGTTGGTCAGATAAGACAAAGGTCCAGGTGACTAAAACCCAGATCTAAGTGTGACAGCTGCTATGGGAAAGTACAAAGTGCCAAGGGGCAGAGGAGGAGGGTGTGAACATGAGAAAGCAAGGAAGCTTCCTGGAAAAGGTGATATAAGGGATAGGACTAACCAGAAGGACAGAAATTCAACAGGGGAACATGGAAGGAAAAGTTTGTAGATGCAAGTGGAGGAAATAGCATTGAGTTGTCCAATTTGATTACAGATCAAGGCTCAGTAGCATGGCCTTTCCTGCTGATGAAGTAAGTAGGGATTCCATCTGAGTCCTTGCTTGCATGCACATGCTTACCAACTCTGTGTTGGATCAGCCTCCAGTCCCCATGAACATAGCCACGGGCATACCACAGAGCACACATGACAACTGACCCCTACACCCAGTCGTCAGCTTCCTCTTCCCCCAGTGTCTGTCCCCATCCCTCTGACCATCTGCCAGACTTCATCTCAAATTGGCAACAGGAGTAAAGGCACAAGGATAATTGCTACATAAGCATAAAGTCTTCAGGGAACATGAAAGTGGCACTCTCGAGCATCTGATTCCTGGTGGGAAAACAAATCTGAACATGACACTTCTCTGCTTAAAATCCTTCAGGAGTTTTTCCCAAAGCTCTTGGGCTAAAGTTTAAAATTTGTAACAGGCCCCATAAGGCCTCTTAGCCCTTGCCATCCTTTCTAGCCCCCCATTCCCCTTATCCCTCACTTCCCCTGCTCCCAGGCCTCTGCCCAGGATGCTTCTAGAATATGCCTCCTGTTCCCAGCACCACATCACTAAAAGCCTTCAATTCTCAGCTCAAACACCTATTCATCCCTCTGCCCAGAGCTAATTCCTTTATAATATGCTTTCGTTGAATCATGGCCCTTTCTTTCACATCTTTATCACAACCAATAATAATATATCATCTGTACAATTATTCGACGAATATCTGCATCTCTCACTAACTGGTAAGCTCCATGAGCATAGGGCTGCCTTCTGCTTTTGTTCGCAGTAGTAAGCATTCTGTAATTACTTGTTGAATATTGAATGAGTGCACCTGAGATCCATAAGAGGCTTAGTACCCTTGCATACAAAATGTAGACCAGATGCGTAACATGGTAGGTCAAAGTTCAGAGCGTTCCTTAGATTCTTAGTCAAACCAGTGGCTGACACAAGAGCTTCTTCTCTAAACCATTTGTCCCTGAGTTTTCCATACATTCTTAACATAGGACTACCGCCCTGGAGGGACTCTTAGAAATCATAAGAGCCTTATTTTATAAATAAGGATGGGGGTGGGTGGTGCTTCTCCAAAGTCACATGCAGGAATGTTTCCAGAGGATAGATAGTCCAGAATTTGAATCCTTGTCTTCAAATCCCAATTCACATAGTTTTCACTGCCTGGAACCTGGTGTGTGTGTGTGTGTGTGTGTGTGTGTGTGTGTGTGTGTGTTTACCTTTTGGTCTATATCCGGTCGACCTTTCTAAATTGAACTCAAATGTCCTTGATTTATGAAAGCTGGTCTGATTCTTCCAACTGGAAGTTTTCTTTCCTTCCTCTGAGTGTGTGTGTGTGTGTGTGTGTGTGTGTGTGTGTGAGAGAGAGAGAGAGAGAGAGAGACGAGGAAAGAGAGAATGTCTCCATTACTTCGGATTTCTTTTGTGCATGCCTATTTCCTCTATAAGAACCTGAGCCCCTTAAGGGGAGAATCAATGTCTAATGCATTTTATTTTCCTCAATTCCTAGTGGAATGCCTTGTAGTGGCAAATGGATTTTATCTCTTGCATCAACTCAACTCTGACCAATTTGTAGTAGCTGCCTAGAATGCTATGCTGAGAAAGAAAAGAAAAGAAAGGTAAGGAAGAAAAAAGAAAAGAAAAAAAGAATTTAAGGCTATGTCTACATTTAGTGGGAAAGAATTCTGTAGTTAATGACTGTTATCCGCTAGGGTCTGGAAGGGGGCAGTAATGGTACATAGACCCCATAGAGGGCAATAATAATAGGGTTTGAATGAATGAACAAATAAATGAATCTTAACTATTTATCTTGAGTGTCTGAGAGAAGAACAGTAATCTCACTGATCTCAGCAGAGTCTTCAAACTAGCCAGAGGATGCAATGTTCACAAACCTTGGCACAAAGAAGTTGATGATTACCAATATTATATAAAAACAAAAAACAAGGGATCCCTGGGTGGCGCAGCGGTTTGGCGCCTGCCTTTGGCCCAGGGCGCGATTCTGGAGACCCGGGATCGAATCCCACATCGGGCTCCCGGTGCATGGAGCCTGCTTCTCCCTCTGCCTATGTCTCTGCCTCTCTCTCTCTCTGTGACTATCATAAATAAATGAAAATTAAAAAAAAAAAAAAAAAAAAAACAAGAGTGTAACATAGACACATGTTGATGCCTGTGTTTCTTAATGGGAGGACATGGATAAAGATGGAGAAGCCACAGTCAGGTTTGTAACATCAACCAGCTCTATGCACACATCTGCCATTTAACTGAGAGCACAGTGTGGATGCAAGAGACCAACTTTGAACTCTACACCTCGTAACAACAAACACATGCTCCACCCTTCAGTACCTGCTCAAATTCCCTGAGGAGTCTTGCTTCTTATCCACAGCCATGCCCTGCCTCAGAAGTCTTAGCTCTTAATCCTGAATCATAAACTTCACTAGGAGCACTTACTGTTCTTTTTCTTTTCTGTGTCCCTATAGTAATGCATCTTAGAAGGGGAAAAGCTCACTGAGTTTTGGAGTTCCTAAAGCTGACTTCAAATATTAGCTCAGCCCATCTCTGCTGTAGAATATGGGGAAAACATTTACTCCTGCACCATCTCAATAGCATCATCTACAAAATGGGGATAATAATCGTTCAAGATTTTTATAAAACTCAAAGACAATATATATGAAGTATCTGTCACTTGGTAAGTCTCTGAAATAATCTTTGTTTACCCAGTACCAGCCCTCCATTCTTCTCATTACGGCAAATTTTTTGAGAGCAGAAATTATACATCTTTTGTATCCCCTAAACTATTGGTTATAGAGTGAGGAAGAAATATTAATTGAAAGAAATAATGAAATGACAGGTGCTGAAGGATATAAATTAGGTGTGAGCAGACTGGTTTGGTTATATACCTGGGTAAGCAGCATAATTTTGGTGCACTGGCTCCATGTAGGACACTTGAAAACTTTGGTAAACTTGAGAGTTTACGACTTATGCCTAAAGAGGACAGCCCTGGGGCACTTGGGTGGCTCAGTCAGTTAAGCATCTGATTTCAACTCAGGTCATGATCTCAGGGTCCTGGGATTGAGCACAATGTTGGGCTCCCTGCTCAGTAGGGAGTCTGCTTGTCCTTCTCCCTCTGACCCTCCCCCTGCTTGTGCATGTATGCACACACTCTCTTTCTCTCAAATAAATAACTAAAATCTTGAAAAAGAAAGAGGACAGCATTTCTCAACTCTAGAAAATAGAAACTGAGCAGGAATGTGGGTTCAGGGTTCCCTGATGCCCTAAGTTTTTTTTTTAGGGAATCCAGAAATCTGAATTTTTATGCCATATTGTAAAAAGCACTGTGCATTTTAAATTCAATGGACTATTAATCTGCAACTCTAAAATGATGAAGGACTCTTAGGCAAGAGCTAAGATGCCATCTGTCTGCTATCCATGCCTAAAGTCTGGCTAGATCCCCCTTGGGCTTCCTGAGTGAGTCTATAACAGAGAGAAACCCATTATAATTAGGCAACTAGCACCCACCTGATTGCCATTTAGACTCTCAGCATCTTGTTTTTGTTTAAAGATCGACAGATAGATTGATTGATTGATTGATTGGAGAGAGAAAGCGCATACTCATGCATGAGTAGGGGGGGCAGGGGGGATGGAGAGGGAAAGAATCTCTAGAAGACCTCACACTGAGCATGAAGCCTAACACAGGGCTTGATCCTATGACCCTGAGACCATGACCTGAGCCAAAACCAAGACTTGGAAGTTTAACCAACTGAGCCACCTATACACGCTGGCTCTCAGCATCTGTATATTGTGTGATTCCTTGACTCATGGAGACATTTGTTCACTTGGATTAGGGATAAAGCCCTTTGTTGAGTGTTCTCAGCACCACTGAACAATAGATATACATGACCTTTCTGGACAGTATTTCACATTCTGGTGGTAGAGTTGACCTATAAATGTACATCAAGGCAACAATGCAGGACAAACCAACTGGGCCTTGAAAACACAATGCTTCCAGGGGACAGGCAGCTAAATAAAATTAGAAAAATGAGCTAGTTAGGAAAGAAATTATCTAGATGGAATATACCCACCTCTATCTTAGTAAATTGGGGCTACATAGATGTGAGTCAATATTGCCACATTTTTCAAAAATTGAAAGAGACTTACAGATACCCAAATTTTGAAGTAAAATTCCACGTTTTTTTTTAAAAAAGATTTTATTTATTTATTCATGAGAGACACACAGAGAGGGAGAGGCAGAGACATAGGCAGAGGGAGAAGCAGGGTCCATGCAGGGAGCCCAATGCAGGACTCGATCCCAGGACTCCAGGATCATACCCTGAGCCGAAGGCAGATGCCCAACTGCTGAACCACCCAGGTGTCCCAAATTCCATGATTCTTATATATTGTGCTGCATCTGGCTTATGAATGACCATTCATTCGGTGATCACTTCTGCAGTATTGGATAAAAGGTAGATGGGAGGCCCAGCCCAGATTGCCACAAGAGGTCAGAGCAAGAGAGTAACAAAGTAAAGCTATCTTCTTTGCCTTTGCACCTGTCACTCCTCTGCCCAGAACACACTTGCTTCATCCCTTTCTTGCCCCCTTACCTTGTCTTTCTGGAAAGCTTCTATTTATCATTGAGACTCAAGTCTACCACTACCCTTTCAGAGGCCATGCCCACTCCTTAAGGCATCTCTAACACTCCTTATAAATTGCTTCCGCCAACACCAATGTTATATTTTGATTTTCTCTTAATAGGATGGTCAGCCTCATAAGGGATAAAGTCCTGAAGGGCAGGGAACATGTCTTACTTTTGTCTGTACTTCTAGTGCTTAACACCATGTCTGGGCTTGATTAAGGGCTCAAACATGCTTGCTAAGGGAGTGGAAAGCTTTTTAGATTAAAGAGTTTCTCCAAGTGTGATCCCCATACTAACTACTACAGAATACCTCCAGGGCCAGCTCTTGAATAATCTTACTCAGGAAATCCAGAATTCATCCCAGAGTCTTGTTTTAAATAAGCTCTCTGGGTGCACTGAAGATTGCACTGAAGATTGAGGTCCTCCTGGCTAAACTGTAACCCCCACTAGGAAAAAGGCTATGTCTTCTTTCTTGGCCATTATATTCCTAGCACCTGGTACAACACTGGGCATAAAGTAGGCATTCAGCATATATGTGCAGAATGTATGAATGAAAAGGTAAGAATTAAGTGGTAACTGCTTCTCAGACCTTTAATAGAAATCACAATCTGCATCTTACCTGTCACTTTATTTATACTGATCACAAAGGCACCAAGTAAGCTGAATAGTTGGTCAGTAACTACTATCTCTATGGACAGTCTCATCAACTCCTGCCCTTCTAGGCATGGAAGAGTGTTCAGAGGATAACATAAGGTGTTTGCTGATTCAATGACTTTATCCTTTAATGCCTGCAGGCAAGGAAAGCAAGGAAGCTCAAATGCAAAGAACACACAAAACTCTCATCTTGGTTACTGATGTTAGTAGTACTTCTCTTCCATCTTTCCTGCATCCCCTACCCTACAACCATCACTTTGCCTCAGTAATCCCCTGTTGCCAACACGTCCAGCAGGAATAGTTCCTGTTATACTTCCTCTCCCTTCCCTTCTCTACCCTCTGGTGGAGGGATAGTGAATAGCAAAATGGGCAGGAAAAAAAATCAAGTGACAGCAAAAATTATGAAAAACAAATATTCGGGGATCCCTGGGTGGCGCAGTGGTTTAGTGCCTGCCTTTGGCCCAGGGTGCGATCCTGGAGACCCGGAATCGAATCCCACGTCGGGCTCCTGGTGCATGGAGTCTGCTTCTCCCTCTGCCTATGTCTCTGCCTCTCTCTCTCTCTCTCTCTGTGCCTATCATAAAAAAAAAAAAAAAAAAAGGCAACTCTAAAAAAAAAAAAAAAACAAAACAAATATTCATTGGGGTGCCTGTGTGGTTCAGTTGGTTGGGTGTCCAACTCTTGATTTTGGCTCAGGTCATGATCTCAGGTTCCTGGGATCAAGCCCTGTGGAGGACACCATGCTCAATGGGGAGTCTGCTTGAGATTCTCTTTCCCCTTCTCCCTCTTCCCCACCCACCTGCTCACAGTGTCCTCTATCTCTCTCTAAATAAATAAATTAATTTAAAAAATAAAAGAAAGAAAAACAAATATTTAGTTATATTCTGGAGGTAAGACTGAGGCAGTCAATTTAAGGTAACTACTAGTCCAGATTTCAAAAAAGCAAATGAAATTAAACGTGAATAAGACACTTTTCTTGGTTTACCATAAATGATTAGTTAATGTAGCCCATATAAAACCTGTCTACTCCCTTTGACAGTTTTTACTCAATTTAATTTGGGACAGATGTACAGTTTTCCCAAACTGAAAGACCATGGGAAACGAAAGTTTTCCTGGCCTCATCTAAAAGCTAACAGAGAATCTTCCAGGCAGGCTGGGATTATAATGCCACCATTGCCACCCAAATTGCCCAGTCCTGGCTCTGATCTTGGAGCTAAAGAGAAAAAATAAAGATCTAAGCACAAGATAGCATTATTGCTTCTCAGACAATCCCCGCAGCAACTTTGCTCACTAGACCACAAGATACTTGAAAGCAAGGTCCTTTTATCATCTCTATTTCCCCAAGGTCCATCTCAGTTCATAGCATTGAAGAAACATTTAAAGAATGACCAAATTAATAGAAACCTGTACACTGATATATGGCAGGAATCAAGTTTAAGAACCCAGATCCATTCACTCCAGGTTCCCTAACCACAATGGATAACACTGTGTATCATATTTCAACCCCCCCAATAAATGGCCAATGACCCTATTGCAGATCAAATGTTAGGTAGTTAAGATAACAATACAAAAGCACCACCTTTTGCCTCAGAACATTTCTTCCTTTTATTTTTATTTTTTTGTCTTTTATTATCTTGTCCTGCCAGTCAACATCTTGACACTAGGACAGCAGTTAACATCTCATTCCATCAAGCTCTGCTGTAGACAATTCTCAGCAGTATGAGGGAATACACACACCAGCCATTTATTTTTCCTGATTCCTTAAGCAAGTAATCCTTGAGTAATGGGCCCCTTTGAGAGTATGACAAAATCTATGGAGTATGACAAAAGCTAGAGAGCCTCCCCTCAGTAAATAAATTAGCATATGCATATAAATGCAAAATATTAAGCATCATCATAGGCGGTTTTTAGATATATTGATGCCCATACCCAAATCCTCTCTTCAAAGACTCTAAACCATATCAAAAGGAATGGAGATTATCTGAAAATCAAATACCTATTCAACATTATTCAGCTTTCCAGGGAGATGGTTTCACAGAAAACAGAATTCAACAATTAAACTCTAGCTCTTTTTTAAGGATAGTCAGTAACACAGCAGACAATATTTTCAACCTCGGCATTACCAAAATGCAAAATTGCTATTTTATTTGATGGGTCACTCCTGTGTAAAATCACAGCTATAATTTGAAGCACTGTAAGGTTTTCTCATTAGGTGCTTTATCAAACCACTGCCTTAAAAGTTTCTGAACACTTCCTTTTGCTTTTTAGGTAATCTAAGCATAATTGATCAGGCTACCATAAGGAACAGTGTATCTATCACAGTGCCAGGAACATGGACCTTGGGGTCACAGGACCACTGTTTACTTCTTGGGCAACTCTGAGCAAGTAGTATAACTTGGTGCAGCCTCAGTTTCTAAAAAGAAGATGATGCAGTGTTCTCCTCCAAGGTTTCTCTGAGGATTAAATGAACTAACACATAGAAATTAGTGCATTGCAAAGGCCATTGTGATGCCCAATAAGTGATAATAAATGCTAATATAATTGTCTATAAAATACTTATCATAGTTCTTAACACACAGTAAATCCTTAATAAATGGAGTCTGGTATAATTATCATTCTTGAAATCTGTATGAGCATTATCTTATAAGTGGTCTTAGGGATAGAGAGAATTCCAAATTCTTAATATGAGTTTTCAATGCACAATGCACTTTCAGTTCAAATCATTGAGAGCCTACCATGAGGGAATGTGGAAAAGAGATGAAAGAAATATGATCTATGTTTTTGACTATCCATAGCTCAGTAGATGTCACCAAGTCCATAGAAGCACACAAAACCTGTGGTGTCAATTTAATCCAATTTTGAGTCTCCAGTTGTTCTTGCCCATTCAGCTCACACCACCATACCGTAAATTCCTTCTGGAGTTTAATCCCTGGAGGGAAAATGTCTCTACTGATTAATTTTTATGCTTCCATCTGTCATCAAATGGCAATCATGCAACCACACAGATCTCCTTTTCAGTCGTAGTTGTCAGAAAAACTCAAAATGGTCTTTGTTTTTTATGTATTCAATTCATATGTCAAAGACTTCTCTTTTTCTTCTCCTTGAGGTCTCCTCTCAAAGGCCATCCAACAAATTATGTCTTAAGCAATCAATCCCTTCAAAATATTTTGAAAATAATCCAGGTAACAATCTTACAATAGTTATTGGTCATTTCCCAAAGTGGAGAACCAGATAGACAACCTGTCACACATTCTTTCTAATCAACCACAGGTGTAATTTCTTCTTTTAACTTGTGCATAGGAAAGGCATAAGCATTTTAAGCCACATTTTCTAAGTTGGAATATTTAATTCTATATCTCTTAGAAGTTTCTTATGTGTGAAAGTCTCTGAGCTGAACAAGAAAAACTCTGCAAGGTAGGGAAGATTCAATCAACCCAAACACCCATCGTACTGGCATTTACAGTTAGCTGACAGTGAAAAAGCAGACCCATTTTCTAAAGCATTCTAGGATCTAAAATACCAACTGATGGAATCACTCAAAAGGCCCTGGAAATTTTTCTTGGAGGGCTTCCTCTTATGAAGACGAATGACAACTCAAGTGGTTTTTGCAACACTACCACCTACTCACAGGCCCTCCTTTCATTGGTCGATCGCAGAAATAAATGTCAGGAATAGCAGCAATTACTTACATCTATAGGTCATCTCAAAGCTGTCGCTGATGTTCACAATATCAATCTGGGGGAGCAGTTTCGGGGGCTCTGTGAGTTGTGACAAAGCAAATCTAAAAGCGGCATGTTCCTGTGACTGCTGGTTTGGAAATAATCCCCCTAGGAGGAAAATAAATGTAACATGGTATCTGGAATAGAGACAGGTTTAGTCCCCCAATAGCCCATCCCAGATGGACCCTTTTCTTCTCCTCATGCCAAACCCACTAGTTGTAGCCTTCAGTGGTGGGGAGGAGAGTTCAAATAGACTCAAGTAGACATGGAAGCTTCAACTTCCATAGATGAGCTTTTATGTGACAAGGGCCTCTAACAGGCATCACTCTGCCCAAACATTTGGTTGTTCACTCCTCAACCCAGATCAATTCAGAGAAAACAAGAGAACTGTATTTCTCTTCCTCCTTCGTCCTGGCAACCATCTAGGTGGCCTAAGCTCTTGTGTGCACGTAAACCCATGCTGTGTCCAATTTTTCCTGTATCAGACCCATTCCCCACTACAGAGCCTTGCAGGAAGTAGCATTAACAAATATTTCAGGGTGAAATCTAGCCCTGGGACCCTATAAAGCACTGTAACCCTTTGCTTTGACAGTTTTGGTCTTTGACCTGGCAAGACCTGCATGCAATTTAATCATTCTATCACCTCTGAGGTATATTATCCATTTCTTCTGAAAACCCTGGGTTTCTAAAAACAGTATTTTGCTGCTTCTTTGACACTCATGATCCCAGCTACCTAGGGATGACTTGTTATATAAGAGATTGCCATGGTGTACATTTGCATGGTAGAACCGTGGACTTCAGAGATGTGGGGATTTAAGAATGTCAAGAAGGTATGAACATTCTATTCTAGTGAAAAGCATAACAAAGGTGCTTATTGGGGCTCTAGTTCCTAGAAGTGAGAGTATGTGACTTACCTTTGTATTTACTGTAGACGTGTAAAATGAATTAAATCCCATTTCCATGAATTAGAATCAGCTATGTCCTGAGACTGAACTATAGTGAATGTTTACATAGAAGTTTATCTCAGCTTCAACAGGAATCCCAGTCCCAACGTAACGTACTTATAACTTCTTATACAGAGGTATGTGCTTATTTTTAAGAACCAGTAGATAGACTGTAAGGCTTTTATTAGAGATCCTACAAGTAGAATCAAGTACTACCTGATGACAGTGGTATTTTCAGCATTTGTTCTACAATTTAATGTTTCAACCTTTTATTTGAAAACAAATAGTGATCTTATCAGTTGAACAAACAAGTTTCATAAGTATGATGAAAAATTTGCAGATACATGGGCATACATATCATACACACGTCCATAAAACACAAACCACCTCCGTGCATTTGTACCCATAGCTCTATACACAAATACACTTGGTGAAAGCAAGTCCACATATCTCAAGACAAGCATTTCCAATCAGCCAAGTGTGGGCAATGCATAAGTACCAACATAAACAATGCTACACATAAGAGCAAGTGATTTACACATGCTCATATGCCTCCATTTTAAAGGGTAAAAATAAATGACTACTGCTTGATTCTGATGCTCCACCCTCCCTCCCCTCAGGTGACCACACCCCAAACACTTCCCTATCCCCTTCCTCCTCCGAAATGAATGAAAGGGAGGGGTGGGGGTGGGGAGGTAGGCGGCTCCAGACGGGGCTGCAAGGGAAGTGTCTCCTGAGGCAGGAAGTTTTGTTTTGCGTGTAAGGCACTAACACATATACACACACTTCAGAATATAGTTTAACAGGTGTCAGGAAACAAAGCAAGTTACTCCATGGCTGTTCCAACCACCCTTGGAGCTGGCATGCTGGAGAGGCCGAAAGAGCCTGGTACTGCAGCACATGTGTGCCCAGCAAAATAGGACCTGCACCATATCCGCCCCCCCCCCCAAAACACACATTCACACAAATAACACAAACTACCAGTAATGGGAACTTCCCCTAGTGGAGCTATGTCCCTACGGGGGAGAGAAAACAAGAACCCAAACCAACCAAGATGCCTCCGAGCAGAGCAGCTTGCTCCATTCCGGGACACACACAGCCCTGACACGCTGGTCACACGGAACCCCGAGCCCTTGTGGATGAGCATTGTTACTGGTGTTACTGCTCCTGTTTGTTTTGCTTTCACCCATTATTATTAGGAGGAGCAACATCTATCAGCCGCCCCCCCGCCGATCCAGGGCGGGTGAGGGGTCCTTTTAGAAGCCCCACAACCAGGAACGGGAAATGGGGAGCAAAAAGGCAGGCAGCGTGTTGAAACCTGCCTCTAAGTTGAGAGGACAGAGCCTAGGGATGGGGACAGCTAAGAGGAGGAAGGGAAACGTGTGCATGTGTGTGTGTTTGCGTGTGTGTAAAAGGTAGACGAATGTCTGTGCATGCAACCTCTCAGAGGAGGGGGCAACGGAAGGAATAAAGGCAGGATAGGAAGTTCCAGCTTGGAGGAGTGAGGACCACCAGCCCAGCATGGCAGACAGCAGAGAGAAGGCAGCCGGGGGAGTCCAGCACCGGAGGGAGAGCCCCCTTCTCTGGACTTAGCCTGGGGGCCCCCGGGCAGGATTTCAGCGGCTGCAATAAACCCAGCACCCCGCACTCCTTCTTTTAGAGGGTCTCCTTCCCCTCCCCCAGCCAAGAAACCATCGCCTCAGCCAAGTAAATGCATATGTGCCTATTTAATACCTGATCACACACAGAAATACACCACACCTATTTGTCTAAATAAATGAGAGCAGGCACCATGTATCAGGCAATGGAGTGAACTCCTTTAAACACCCACCAGCCCTTTCCTCCGCGCTACAGCCTGAATTTTCTTTCTTTCTTTCTTTCAAAGCAGTGGTTCCTCCATTTCACAGGCTCATGCCCAGAGTGTGAGTGGTGTGTGTGGAGCTGTGTGTGTGCATGTGTATGTGTGTGTGTGTGTGTGCACACTGCCCTCTGCCCCTCGTCTGAGCAAGAGAAGCCCCCTCCCCGGCTGGAGGTGCAAGTGGGCTTTCCATCATCACCCAGCTTTCTATCCAAGCACAGTCCGGAGCGGGGTGGGGGGGTTGGGGGACACAGGCAATACCCCCACCCCCCAAAAAATAAAAGAAACCCTTGCCAGACCCAGAAAGTCCCTCCCCAGGCTGCCCCCTCTCACTCACCGATCTGGATATTGTTGGGGAAATTGGCACCTACTACCGCGCCTAGGAAACCGGTGCAGAAGAAGGCAAAAATGTGCTGCATATTCCTTTTTGCATTGGCGAAAAAGAAGCCCAGGTCCAGTCATAGATTTGGTATTTCCCCCCCTTCCCTAGATTCCTCTCTCTGCTCGCCTGTTCTTTCCCTCCTGCAGTTCGTGCCCTCCTTGCGTGCTTCCTTCTTCCCTTCGGGGAGGTTCGTCTGTTTCCCCTGGAATCGGAGCACTTCCACGGCCGCGTTAACGCCAACTGACAGCCCGATTAACTGAGCGCGGAGCGGAGCAGCCCGTCCTCATGCTGGCGGAGCGCTCGCTCCCCCTCTCCCCTCCCCTCCCCTCCCCTCCCCTCCCCTCCCCTCCCCTCCCCTCCCCTCCTCGCGCAGCCTGCCTCTCGCTCCCTCCCCTCGCTCTCCCCCTCACACTCACTCAGGCTGCGAGCCCGGGCGGCGCTGGTGCCCACCGAGCCAGCTCCAGTTCCGCGGCTGACCTCCTCTCCCTGCCACCCCCTGGCTCCCAGTCCTCACCTTCTCCTCCTCTCTGTGTGTTCAGATGGGGGGGGGGGGGTGATGATACAGGCAGCCTGGTCCCGAAAGGAACAACCCGGTCCCCTTCACCCTCCCCCGCCTCCCCCAATTCTCCCTGCCCCCTCCCCCGGCTCCCAGCCCCCGAAGATGCTACTGGAAATGTGGGTTCAGCTGTAAGTCAGTAGGTGGCAGGGGGTCCCCACAATAGTCCTCCATCCACCCGCTGCTTGATCTAGGTCACTTTTTCTAGGAGCGCTCGGGCTGTGCTGGATATATCTCCTGCACTCCACTGGCCCAATTATTCCTACAACTAATTCCTGAGGGGGAGACCCTAGAAATCCCTCCTAGGAGCTTTAAAGGAAAATAAAGCCTTTTCCTCCCTAATGGGAGGAATGACAAAAAGGCAAACCAGAGGGTCCAGAATGATTGGCAGGTGCCTTGGTTTGGGTATTTGTTACTCCCCAACTGCTCTTACAGGTGGAATTGGTGGTCCCTTCTGAAATCCTAGGCATCTAAAATGGGCCCCCTTCCCACTTTCCCTGCATGCCACAGGAGTCTATAGCATCAGAATTGTGTGGGTGTACAATAAAGGCTAAGGATTCTTAGAGCAATTACATGAGTCATTTTGCAGGGATTCTAGTGAGAAGATTCAGGCTTCTTTCAAGTGTCTCTGGATGCCGGTCATGTCCAATGTAAACTGGAACTCCACAGACCCTCTTGGATTGGAGCTTCCATTGAAATAACCTGTAGAGAGAGCAATTGTGTTCAGGGAAATAGTGTGGGTTGCAAAGTGACAGTCACTAACCCTCACAGAGCACTTTGCAGTTTCTGAAGCAACTTCACACTGTGACCTCGCTCCCTCCTCACACCGGCCCTGTGAAATAGTCACCACCATTATTTTGCAGATGAAAAACACCCGAGGCTCCACGGACTAAATCATAAAACTACAGATCTTACTAAGATGGAGTCTGGGCCCTCGGGACCAACATATGGTCCATCCTATGCATTTGAATGTTCTGGGCATTACCAACTGATCCACAGCCCTGGTCAGAACTCCCACTCAACAGATGATGACATAGGAAAAGGAAAGTTCTACCTTTCCACAGTTAGAAAGAAGAACAGACCTGATTTTGCTTTGGCATTTGACTAGGCCATTTCTTCCCAAGGCTCCTGGCTTCCTTCACCAAGATTGCTCAATTATACACACACTCACATGATGCTACAAGCACTGGGATTTGCAAGAAAGATCTCAGCATGTTTGATGAAGCTCTGAAACTAGGAACAACTTGGAGGTCAGATGCTTTATCATTTCTTATGCACTTTTGCATACATTAATTAGCTCAAGTGATTTTTTTAATGCTAGTGTTAATTTATTTACCATACGCCAGATACCATGCCAGGCAATGCACACACATCACTTACTTGTACAATGACGCCTGTAGTAGATAATCTCATCCCCATTTTACAGATAAAGAAACTAGGACCTAATAATTTCCCCAAGTTGCCACGACTAACAAGGAAGAGATTGGGGATTTGAACACAGGAAACTCTACCCTGAGGCCCAGGCTCTTAACCCTCAGGCTCTAATGGCAGAAAGTATTGAGCATTCTAGAGGGAGTGTAAGCATCAGCTTGAGAAGGTGAGAGAATAGATCAGGAAAGACCACCTCCAAGGTCCCTGCCGACATTAGGAGTCTGTGATGCCAGGATTCCTTATTATAATATAATTTCTTCATTTGCATTTTTTGTCTCTTGCTATTTTGAATGGTACCTGGGGATCTTTTAAGTTCCCTGAGCTTTGTGCCTGGTAATAATAATAATTAGGCTGTCACTGAAAGCTTCACACTTCTCTGTCACCTTTCAGAGGAAGATCTCAAAGTCCTTTACAAGGATTAATTAGCAAAACTTCAACGCCTACCTGTAATAGTTAAGATTTGTTTTGCTTACTTTGGGGGATGGGAACTTAAGGAATCAAAACCATGCATTTTCTATGATCATTAGAAATCCTATAGTCAGGTTTTTCCTAAAATATAGCTCTAACTATGTCATTGCTCTGCTCAAATATGGTCAGTGGCTCCCCTTGGCCTATTAAATACATGGTTGTTCAATGATTAAATAAATGTGGAACTTATGTATTTCAAGCTTGGGCATCTAGGTCAAATTAAGTTTAGGTTAAACTGTTTATCTTTGAAATTCTCTTCAAATATGGGTTGGAGAACCTAGTCTGTATCTAATAGGGTGTCATGAGCTGAGGGATATGGAAAGGAGTAGGACACAGTTTCCACCTCTAGGCAGGTGCATGTAGTAGAAGAAGAAGATAGATGAATCCTGCCATCTGTCATCCAAAGCAGACCATGACATGTGCTCTAATAGAGATGTAAACAGAACTCTAGGGGAGCAAAGTAGGAAGCAACCAATACAGCTGTCCCTGGGGAGCCAGAAAGGCTTCAAAAGGCAGAAAGTGAGGGCGGGGGGGGGGGGGGGGGGGGGAGATACGCAATCCAAGGGAAGAGTACTTGCAAGGGCTGGAGGCAGGAGAGGATACTGTATACTCCAGGAGCCTGGAACCTGTGCTGCTGACTGGGAAGAGAGAATGAGGAACATGAAACTTAGCAGTCACAGTCAGAATCTGGAGGCCACTGAATTTCTGGAAAGCAATGGGGAGCAGTGAGACATTTTCAGGATGATAATTACATGACTAGGAACATACATGAGAGAAAAGACTGGCTATAAGTGGAAGGGGATTTCCTTATTTCCTTAGTTTCAAGGGCTGCAGCTACATACCATACCTTGCCTAAATAACCTATTCTGATGTCATCCTACATTAATACATCATGCTGTCCCCTCTACCCCATTAGTTCCCAAGCCTATCTGCCATCCCCAATATCAGGCTTGGATGGCTTACCTGTTCATAGTCTGTTGTGATTGATGGCAACCAAACCCTGTACAAATATGTCACACCCTGGGATTTACATACACGTGTACATCCATCATCCCAATTCGTTCCCCACCAAACCCACAAGAACAAGAATTAGAATCCACTTTTACAGATTAAGTAAGACACAGAATGCCTAGGTGGTTAGCTTAAGACAGTGGTTCTCAACTGGCAGGGATTTTCTCCCGCAGAGGATATTGGGCAATGTCTGGAGACATATTTGGTTCTCAGAACTGGGAAGATGCTGCTGACATTTTGTGAGTAGAGGCCAGGGATGCTGCTAAACATCCTACAATGCTTAGGACAGCCCCTGCATAACAAAGAATTATCTGGCCCAAAATATCAATAGTGCTGAGATCAAAACACTTTTTTTAAAGAGACATAACAACTGACACACCTGGGATTAGACACCAGGACCCTGATCCTAGCCTCTCTCTTCATCACATTACATTGGAAAAAGATGAGATTCATGGTCTTCCAAGACTTTTCACATTTTAAAATAGGACACCTGAAAATGAATGTTCCTCCAAGTCCAAATGGATGTGTGTCTCATGGAGGGACTCCAGGCTGTTGACAGGCCAGTGGCAAAGCCTTGTAATGCTGCTCAAACTGTGCCCCAGAGATGGGATGGCATCTACCCCTAAGATTAGTTTGACCTATTGTGGTTCATATCTTTGGCATTCTTTGAGTTCCATTACCATATAGCCAAAATAGCCTAAGATTTGAGATTTTTTTTTTTTTTTTTTTTTTTGGCTTTGGTTTTACACCACAAATCAAGGAATATGGTGTTGGGCAGGAATTTCAAATACAAATGCCTCTTTTGGGCCAAGCAAGAAAATGAATGAAAGCAGCTGCGCAGAGGAGAGGACAGTGAGGACAAAGAGACCTAGAAGGTGTACAACCTTTCAAAAGGTAGTTGCAAGGCCTCGATGCCAGCCAATTATTGTAAGGAACCACAGGCCCAAAGTGGCTGAATAGTCTGATTTTTTTTTTTTAAGAGAAAACAGAAATAAGGATTTTTAAAATATAAAGTGTATCTTCCCTGCAAGGGGCACAAAAGGGGTAGGGGCAGAGGAAAGTATCTCTGAGCTTGAGCTGGCTCATGGGCCACAGAAAGCCAGTTCTGAGTCAGTGGAAGGTGAGACTCAAGGGGCCACCCACCCACCCAATATCGACTTTGGGAGACAAGTCCATTTGATACCTGGGCCTCTGTTCCACATCTGTAAAATGATGAGACTAGATTAAGTGATGGCTATAAACTGTTCTGGCTCTGACACGGTGAGCCATTTGAGGGCAGGAACCCAGTGAGAAAGAAAACGGACAAGGAATGGGTCTGGGAGGGCCTGTGTTCACCACCTGCAACCGTGGCCATCAGCAGGTTCCTTTCCTTGCCCCTGGGCTGGCATCTCAATCCGTATAATGTGGGGGCTGTACCGAGGTCTCTTCTGGCTTGAACATTTTAGGCTTCTAGTGTGAAACAATTCAAGGGTGTGTGTGTGTGGGGGAAGCCATCAAATTTATGATCTGAGAACAGATCGCTGACAGCTAACAAATTGGCAAAAACGCAATCAGAGAGAGGCTGCCTCTGTGGCTTTAGAAAGGCCTCATTTTAAAAGATGTAGAAGAAAATAATAATGATAATATTTTTCATGTTTTTAGCACAATTCCTACAGAAAGCTCCCAAAATACTCCACAGACTGTGTGTGGTGAGAACACTACCCCGAAGAATGTAATTACCCAGCCTGGAGTTTTGCCAGGTTTAAGAGCATTTTCTTCCTTTTTTTTTTTCTTCTTTCAGTCTTCCCTCCCCTTCTCAAACAAATGACAGCATTTTCATAAGCCCTCAGCATTACTAGGTAATTAGGGAGCAGTGCAAGTTCTGGAAAACACCCTGGGGCAGGATCAATGCCTGGGAAAAAAAAAAAAAAAAAAAAAAAGGTCTATTCCAGGGGGAAGCTCCTACGCAGCACCACCTTACTGGTAGAAATCGGAGGCACTGACGATTCCTTCAGACCAGCAGTGCCTTCAGAGAGGCGGCCTGGGCAATGCTCCCCAGGGTGGCCGTCCACAGCGCGGCGGTTCCCATGGCTCTCCCCAGAGCCCTGGCCCACAGACGAGACAGCCAGCCTCTCAGCGCATCCTCCCTGGATGCATGGTTTTGCACGAGCTATTCCACCCCTTTGTCTCGGTGTCTTGTCTATGAAACGGGGGTAGTAAGAGGGCCTACTTCATGAGACTAGCGTGAGGATTGATGACACGCTACATGCGAAGGGCCTGGCGAAGCTCCAAACCTACAGTAAGGACTTTGCCAGCTGTTATTTCAGGAAATGGGAAATGTCATTGTTCTTGCCTAGTGGTTGGAGTTCAGATGCATCCTAGCACCAGAGGCCTTCCATGAGATTCCAAGGTACTTCTGGAATCTTCTCCCAGGGTTCAGTTAGCCAGTCTTCTGTTACCTCTGTCACTTGCCCACATCTGAGAACATCTGTCTATCAGGGACATAAACTGCTGATTCCCCTGCGCCCCAACCTACTCCTCCCCTCATTCCTCCCATCTCCCGAAACGACACCTGCATTCACCTGGTTATTAAGCTGAGGAATCCACATCCAACCCATCAGCAAACTAATATTATAGGCTAGGCTTTCAAAATACAGGCAGAACCTACCACTTCCCACTACCTCTCCATTCGTTCCCCCTCGCCTCTCATCTGATCATGGCAATCTTTACCAACACTTCATTTCCACTCCTTCTCTACCTCCCCCACCCTGCTAACCACCATGGCAACATAATTTGTTCTCTGTACAGCAGCCAGAGAGAAACTTTTAAAAACAGAAGTCAGATTTTGTCACTCCCCAGCTCTGATATATCCAGAAGCTTCACATCATTCTTAGGATAAAATCCAAAATCTGGCTGCTGGCTGCCTCTTCAACCCCATTTGCTATACTCTTCTTCCTTTGCTCACTCTACTCCAGTCACATTAGCCTTCTCATCGTTCTTTGGATGCACTAAATATCATTTGTCTCAGGACCTTTGTACTTGCTCTTCTTTCTGCCCAGAAAGCTCCTCCCACAGAACTGTACATTGCTTCCTCTCTTGTCTCATACAGGCTTCTGTTCAAAAGTTTCTTATTCACTTTATCTGAAATAGAACCCCCACCTCCTGCCATGATTTTTGTTTCCCTAACTCTGCTTCATTTTTCTTTGCAGTGTTTACTACTATCAAAATACACCATATATGTATTTGTTTATCATTTGACCCATTATTAGAATGTATCTTTTTCACTCTAGTACTTAGGTTGGTCTCTAACAAAAGTAAGTTCTCCATAACTTGGTGAAGGAATGAATGCACAGTCCTTATCATTCTCATATTTTCAGACCCCGTTCATTTCCCATCTTCCCACAATGCCCTCCACACTCATTTGGGCCTCCCTGAATATCTGTGCTACTTATCACTTACTGCTTTTAACTGATATTTAACTTAGCTCCTCTCATTGGATTTTCAGCCCCTTAGGGGACAGGAATCATTCCTATAATATAATGAGAGTTAATTAGTTTGGACTATTTACTATGTGCCAGGCTACACATCTGTCACATGTCATGTGATGTTCACAGCAACCCTGTAAAGTAGGAACCTTTATCATTCCATTTACAGGATCATTACAGGTGGAGAAAGGAGGGTTCGGGAGATTAAGTTACTTGCCAAATTTATGCAGCTATTTAGAGGTAGGGCTGGGATTTCAACCTATATCTGCCTGGTTTCCAAGGCTGGTTCTCCTAACCATCATCCTGTACTGTCTCAAGGGCCATGCTCATCAATTTGATTAATTTGCACTGTGCAGGCCCTTGACAATGTGTGCTATACTTCCAGAAAAGTAAGGGGCTTTGGCCACATGGCCAAGAGATGACCTGGCCCAAAAAGTCTTCATACTCAAAACACCATTCTATAGTAGCTCAGCCACAGTATTATCAGGAAGGGGCCTTAAGAAGCCATTCAGAAAGCATGAACAAGACTTGGGTTTGCTTCAAAAAACAAATGTCTTGAGAAAGAAAATGAATCATTTCTCTCTCCATATCTGGTAGCATTCTTTGAGGCCCAATGGTAATTATGGTGCTTACTGTAGTGCCCATCCACCCCCCACAGCCAAAGGGGGATTTTAATCAGTTTTCAGGAGACTCAAAACATAAATGATTCTAATTGACTGTCATACTCCTAGTATTAAATTTTGTTGCTTGCCTAACCTCTAGCCTCTTCTTTATTACTCTAAGAGAGACAAAATCATGCAGAAGGAGAAAAAAAACAAAAAGCTAAGAGTGAGACATCTCTAATGTGGAAGAAAAGCAAGTAGAATGTTAGAATTGGAGGGAAATTTTGACAATGGAGTCCAACACCTTCATTTTACAAAGAGGGTAGGATCTCAGAAAGGTTATGTCATTAGTTTTGAGTCATCCAGCAGATAGGGGCGGATCAGGAACTTGAAACCCAGGCTCTACTGCATGAGAGTATTGTTTGCGTCCTGTCACAGTGAGATCCGACACGAAGCTCATCTAAAGGGGTTTAAGGATGGCTATCAAAACTACATCCCATAGCAACACAAAAAAAAAAGGGACCTAAGTTAGATTCATTTTTTAAAAGAGGCAGATGGAGTCCTAGAGAACATGATCTGCCCACTAGCCTATTCCTCATGTGGTAATTTTTCCACTAGACGTTTCTGAGATGGTATTTCAGTGTAACAGACAAAGAGGGTCAAACATTTGGCCTGCATGTTGCATGTCCAACTGCCAGTTGGACAGTGGCAAGAATCAAAGAGAATGAACACAGGCAAGAACTTGTGTGAACTTTCCCGAAGTCCTTAACAAATATCTCCTAAATAAGACTTAACTTCCCCTCCTCTACTCCTCACTATGCATTTACTTCCTTCCCTTTTCTGTTTATCCCTTTTATGGGCCCCTCAGATTAAGCAGTCCCAGAACTCCCCATTCCCTGTTCCCATCTCTCTTTCATCCTTTGGTATTACTGGAATAGATTCACATGTTCAGTGACCCAATTCAATACCTGCCAACTTGAGCTGGTCGCACAACTCCACATTGGTTCCATTCCCTAAGCCAAACAGAAATGCCATCTTGGCTCTTGAAGACTAGAAGAGAGGGCAGCATGCATGACAGAAGGGATGTCCTCATTTTTCCCTCCTTAGAGAAAGCAAGAACAGTAGCATAATGTCATTAATGGCAGCTACCACTTGCTATCATATGACGGTGACAGGCAGTTCTGTGGCCCATCCATTCTGGGAGTACACTGGCTGTGGAAACCCACCTTGGCTGGGCAGATTAAGTGGTGCTGCTTGTAGTGATTATGTGATCCTGGTGTGTCTTGGTCCTGCCCTAGAGAGTTGAGTTTGCTCATACTTACCTTCCAGATCAAAGTCAGGCACACTGTGCTAAGTACTTTATACACATTGTACCACTCAATCCTTTTAACATCCCATAACATTGTGGTAAGAAGCCCCATTCTACAGGGGACACCTTGGTCTATTAGTCTTCAAAGCCTTTGCCATTCACTATTCAGCTCCATATGTTCTCTCAACAAACCCTTTGGAAACAATATTAGCAGTTCTTTATTTAACAAGTAATGAGACTAACTCAGGAAGCTAAAGCACTAATCTACAGATATACAACTAGTAAATGGTAGAACCAGAACTCAAGTCGGATCATTTCCTCCTATTTAACACTGCTAGTTTCTGCTTCCCATAATGCTCCCCACTCCATCTTCCCTCTACCCTTGACATCAGGCAAAAGGCAGTGATTCCTGCCTTTAACTCTTCAAATGAGGCTCTCAGGCAGGGTCAATGATACCATAAAGTTTGTGGACTATATGATATTGCTTAAAAAAAATAAAACCTGATTCTATAAAATTGCCTTCTATTATTTGAATAGCAAAAGTATAGCATTTCAGCTATAGTAATGTCAACTTGGCTTTGGCTTACCTGGGAAAATAATCACTACTAATTTACAACATTTTGTGTAGAAAAATTATTTGTAACACTTTCTATCTGTAAAAAAGATAAGCTCTCTGAATTCAAACCTATTCAAATTTGAATAAGACTTCAAATCATTTGGCACACTATTTAGGGCTTAAGACTACTTTCAGTGGGTGGGGTCTCTAGAGTCCCCTTCCTAACACCAGCAGGTACCATAGTTTGTGGGAGTAGTGTGGTAGTCTGACTCCAAAGGGATGGAATAGGCAGGAAAATGCTTCATTAGAGCAAATGATACCTGGAAACACCCTACAATGACTGCCCTCACTCAATGCTAACCACTGCTGCCTGGCTTTGCCTTGGAAGTTAAGTATGAGCAAACTCAACTCTCTAGGGCCAGACCAAGACACACCAGGATGACATAACCTCTACCAGCAGTACCACTGAGTCTACTCAGCCAAGATGGGTTTCCATGGCCAGTGTACTCCCAGAATGGATGGGCCACATGACTGCCTGTCACCACCATGTGGTAGCTCTGTTCTGGGTTATCAGGATGTCCTAATGAAGGGCAGAAGTGACAAGTCAGAACAGAGGCAGAACTGGGGAGGCAGAGTCTAAAGGGCAGCCCTGGAGATTTCTGTGTTTGCTCTGATACGGATATGCACAGCTACTCTGGGTTCCTGCAGTAGCTTTTGGCAGGGCCGGCATCTTGAGAAGCAGGGACAGTTAAAATCTATGGCCTAGGGTGTAGGTTCTCCTAGACATTAGACACCCAGCCCTTTGCTTCAAAGTTCTCCACAGCGTGGCTCAGGGAGCCCCCTATTTCACCACAGCTGTGCTCCTCTCCCACACACTTGGAGAGCTGTGGTAATTTGTGTGTCTGTGATGGTCAAGCAATCCAAGGCTGGAAAACTCTGGGGGAAAGGGGGGGACATAGAATGTTAACAGACTTTCTCTATGAACCCCTTTCACTTTATAGTATCAGAAGGTCCTTCTGCTACAGAGCACTTCCTTTTCTCTGTGGACCCCCAGCTCCTGACCCTCCAGTAGGAATAGCTAACCTCCTTTTGCACCCTCTAAAACTGACTAGCCCCTCCTGCATTGTCATCTCTGCATGGGTCTCCCAAAGGCAACTCTCAGACTTACCTTCAGCCTTTCAAAGTTCTGAAGCCATCCCCCCTTGGAGAAAGTCCAAGTGGCAGCTGGCATATTGCTAGGTGTGGTGACCTCACCACAGGAAGCAGAATGACTTGGCCCAGGCTTAGAGCCCTGAAAGTGAGGGCTTCAAGGGGCTGACTGGGAAGCAAAGCTGCTTGCTCTCCAATGTGGTGGGATCACATGAGCTGAGTGGCCAGGGTACAAGAGAAGCGCTGCATCCATTCTGACTTCAGAGACCATGATAACAGGGAGAATAAGGCAAGCAGGTTGTTCAGGGGGCTTGCCACATCTGGGCTCATGGGGCAGAGCCAAGGTATCAGAGGCCTGAACTATTTTCTCTTCAAAAAGCCACTTCAGAGGCACCTAGGTGGCTCAGTCAGTTAAGTGTTGAACTCTTGCCCTCAGCTCAGGTCTTGATCTCAGGGTCATGACTCCACACCAAGTGTGGAGCCTACTTAAAAAAACAAAAACAAAAACAAACAAACAAACAAACAAACAAACAAAAAAACGGCCAGGCAGCCCAGGTGGCTCAGTAATTTAGCACCTTCCTTCGGCCCAGGGCATGATCCTAGAGTCCCAGGATTGAGTCCCACATCGGGCTCCCTGGATGGATCCTGCTTCTCCCTCTGCCTGTGTTGTGTCTCTGCCTCTCTCTCTGTGTGTCTCTCATGAATAAATAAATAAAATCTTAAAAAAAAAAAAAAAGCCAGTAGGAGAGCTTGGCCTCAGGGGAAGGGCCCACCTACTCCAATTCCCACAGGGATGAGCATAAAGGAGCTACGGAGGAAGGAGCAGCCGAAGCAGCACCGAATCTGCAGCCTGGACCTAGCCTCCCAGGTGTCTGCCAGCATCCTGCCTCTGGTCAGGTACCTCACTGACCTCTGGGGATGGGCATGAGCAGCATAGGTCGGGTGGGCCACTCTTCTTCACCCTGGGACCTGGACAATTCTAATACTTCATTGCCTTTTCCCCCAGATCGAGCTTCTGTGTGTTCTTTTCAGGGAGGGCCTGAGGCAAGTCCTGGAACCACCAGAACAGCACCAGAACCAGCTACATCAGGGGTGGGAGTTTTGAAACAAAAAAGGGACAGCTTGCCGGGAAGAATGAGGAGGGGCCTTGTGGCTTCCACCTCTGGAGTGAGCAGTAGCAACAAGTGACTGGCATTATTTCTCAAGGACACTTTGACCATTATGGAGATGGCCCAGAAGTTAGCCTACAACAGTAGGTGTCAGGCCAAGGTTGCCAAATGTAACCCACATGATTACTAACTTTTCACACTGCTAATATTTAGAACATGAACTCTGGAGTCAGAATGCCTGGATTTGAAGACTAGCTGGAGGCTTATTAGCATGTGACCCTGGGCAAGGTACTTTAGCTCTCTGAGACTCCTTTTGTCTATCCATAAAATGGGGATAAAAATACCTCAGAGGGGTATTATGAGGACTATAGGAGAAGCTGCATGTAGTATTGGGCACAATGCCTCATAAACAGTTGACATGCACTACATGGTTATGTTAGCTAAAATATATTGGTATTTTATTTGGGCCAGCACTTAACAGTCTACTTGGGATGAGAAAGGCAGCTTCTAGCCTGTTTTCTTTACTGAGGAAAATAAAACAAATCTGAGGAGGACATGGAGATGTCTGTGCAGCTTGGGAGATAAAAACCAGTGAGCAAACAGGAAGGTGCAAGGCAGTGCAGGAAGACAATATTCAAAGAGGAATCTTTAGAGCCTTATAAAAAGGACCCTTTCACCCAAAGCAGGAGGGTGGTAGAGAGACTAGACATTCAAGGCTGCCTGAGGACATCCTTGACAGAGCTGCGATAACCCAAGCCTTCTGGAGCTTAGCATCAAAATGAATCTGTATCACACTTAACCCCATAGGCTTTGGAAGATGTGGGATAACTGGTTCTAAATGCTCTCATCCCTTGCAGGGAGGCCCATCCAGGCCAGGTTTCCTTTAACTTTAGGCAGAGAAAGCTGAGCTCTGGAAAGCACTTCTTCCTAAGACAGAGTATGAGGTTGTGGGTGGGACCTCAGGCTGGAGAGCCAAAGTCCCTGTGTTTGAATCCCAGCTCTGCTCATCACTAACTATGGGGACTTGGGAAAATCATGTGATCATTTCAGTCCTTTTTTTCACCTGTAGTGTGGCAGTGATAATGAGAACATCAGAAATCTGTTTTGAGACTAGTGACTGTAACAGAGTGTCTGACACAGAGTAAATACTCAGATGTTCCCTGTTATCACCATGCGTCCAACCCTTATAGCTCTTCCCTTCTCCCAGCCTTACATTCCCTATGCTTGCTTCTTACTGCGTTGCACCACCCACTTCCAGGGGAGTTTCTGAGAAGAAAATATTTAAGCTGTTCTCTCTGTACCCTCTTCTCTTGCAGTAAATAGCTTTGTTTTTCTGAACTTTAAGTCTAGCTTCTGCTCAAACGTAGCCTTTTTTTTTTTTAAAAGATTTTATTTACTTACTCATGAGAGATGCAGAGAGAGGCAAAGACATAGGCAGAGGGAAAAGCAGGCTCCCTGTAGGGAGTGTAATGCAGGACTTGATCCCAGGACCTTGGGACTACAACCTGAGCCAAGGCAGATGCTCACCCCCTGAGCCACCTAGGTGCCCCTCAAACATAGCTTTCAGTCAGGGCAAAAGTCGGCCTCCCCAGATTCAGTCCCAGACCTGGTCAGGATCACCAGGTGGAGAGTCAAGGAAAAACAAGCAGTTCCTTATGGCTTGAGTCTAAGATATGTGTGTAGGGGGGCAGGGTGTGTGTGTGTGTGTGTGTGTGTGTGTGTGTGAATTAAACATGTGGGTGAAGGTTAGGGTTTAAAGCAGTATAGTTTACTGGGACCAGAAATAGTTGAGGTGGGTGGTTTTGTACCCTGGGGCATATTTGGCAATGTTGGAGACATTTTTTATTCTCATAACTTGGTGGGAAGGTTTGCTACTGGCACCTAAGGACAGGAGCAAGGATAATGTTTAACATCCTTTAATGCACAGAAAGCCTCTAACAACAAAGAATTACCCAGCCCAAAATGTCAATAGGGCCCAGGTTGAGCACCTCTGGTTTAGAGGGAGATACCTGGAAAGATAGATGGAGGATAGATTATTGAGGACAAGCCTAAAGGGAGTCATTGAAGGCTTTTGAGCAGGAGAAGTGATATAATTCCATGCTGTGCTTTTGAGAGAGATTCCAGGAGACCTAGGCAGGAGCCAGTTAGAAAGTCACTGCAATTAGAATGAACTAGGTGAGTTCCAGAATCAGGGCACTGGAAGAGAGAGTAAAAAGGAATTGTTAAATTAGAATTTGGTTTTTATACAACTTTTCTACCACTCATCACCTCCTATCCCCCCACATGCACTATCTGTATTATGGTTATAGAAATATCATGATTTCTGAACTAAGTGGCGTATTATGAATACAGTTTCTTTCATGTGCAGCTTTTTATTTTTCAAGCTCAATAAGTTGCTTGCTTTTAGATTTATTTAATTACATTGTACAGAAAAAAATACAAACCAACTTCAGGTGGACAGGTACATTAGGAAAGGGTAAGGGAATTGGACAGCATAAGGGTTGTTTTGGCAGCAATTACATTTCATTTTTTGGAGAAAAAAATGACTCTGACTCTTGTATAGCAGAAATGTTTGTTGCAATATTTTCTGAATTTTATGTGGTTGAAATGTTCATATTAATTTTTTTTCATTCGAGGAAAGGAGTTGTGATATTAGACTTTGACAGGGTAGAATTGGCAAACATTTTCAATTTACTGAAGTTAGAAAAAGAAGAGTGAAAAAATTGCATGCTAGTGTTTTAGGCCTAATACAGTAGAAATACAGGAATGATAAAATGAAAAAAGTGTATGTATGTGTGTGCACATGCTGGGAATGGGGGAGGGATTGCCAAGAAAGAGGAGTATATCTTTTAGATATGCTAAGCTCAGTATCCTACAGTACTTCTTTGTGGAAATTTGACCTGAGAAAGCCGGGTCAGGGACTCAGGATAAAAAGGCAAGGTGAGCCTCTGAGTCTTGGGTAGTATCTATTTGACCAGATTTTCTGAGGGAGGATGTAAAGAGAGACAAAGTCTAAAGACTAGACCTTGGAAACTATCAATATTTTAGGGTCTAAGGAAGAAAAAGATATATTAAAGGAGAGACCCCAGAAGCTGGAAGAGTACAAGAATATATTGCCATGGAAACCAAGGAAGAGAAGATTTCTGAGAGGGAAAAGGTGGACATCAGTGTTAAAGGCTATGGAAGAAGAGGAGGGATGGGCTGAGAAGGAGCCACTGGATTTGATGATATATGGTGCAGTGGGAGTCCTCAAGAAAGCAATTGTCACTAAGCAAGAGACCTCTCATTCATGCATTCAAATCTATTTATGGAGTACATATATGTCATGGTGCAGTGTGAGGAAATGATCTAGAACAGCATTCCTTGCCCTCCTGCAGCTCACAGTCTGGTGCTTAAATGTACAAATCAATAGCATGTAATGTGGCAATTCATGATACCTGTGATAGAAGCATGCATGGGATATGATGGGATCACCTCAGGGAAGGCTTCCTACAGGAGGTGACCACATCCAAGATGAATTTTAAAGGATGAAGGATGAATTGGAATTAGCCATGTGAATTGGGGACATGAGTTGGTAAAAAAAGGAAACACTTCTCGACAGAAAGATCTGTGTGAGCAAAGTCTTAGAGCCAAGAGAAATCATGGCGAGTCTTCAAAGAACTAGAGTAGTTTAGGGGCACTTGGGTAGTTCAGTCATTTGAGCATCGGGCTCCTAATTTTGGCTCAGGTCATTAACTCAGGGTCGTGAGATCAATCTTTGCATGGGCTCCATGCTCAGCATGGAGTCTGCTTGAGATTCTCCCTCTCCCTCTGCCCCCCAAATAAATAAATAAATCTTTCAAAAAAAGAAAAAAGAGCTAGAGTAGTTCAGAACAGTTGGAGCGGAAAAGGATGAGCTGTAGCTGTGGTGAGGTGTGCAGGAGTCAGACCAGGATCACCTTTGTATGTTATAATGTAGCATTTGGACTTTATTTTCAAATTAATTAGGGGTGACTGGAGCCACCAGGACTGAAGGACTGCCTCAACTTTTTCAAGTTTACTTTTTAACACACTTGTTTAGGGCAGCCCAGGGTTTTAAATCTTTGTATCGGGATTTAGCAAATATTCAAAAACATTTGTTGAATTAATGAAAAAATGTAAAATCAATGAACCTCAATCATTTATTCAAGAAAGTGAATTTATGAGAGAGCAATAGAACTCAATGAACTAGAACTTGTGAAATAGATTAGGAACAGAGAGGAAGTAGAATAGTTAGGATTTTTTATCTATTTCCTCATTTCAAAAAATAGCCACATGTTAAGATGATGACTACTCATTACAGCAAATGTCAACATATAAAAGTGTAAAAAGTTCAAGTCCCCTAACAACCTTACCCGCTGAGACAACCACTTTCAACACTCTTGTGACCACTTGTTTCCACGTCTCTTTATACATACTGTTTCCTCCTGTTGAGGAAAGAATCATCTGGTAAGGGCCCCAACAGGGAAAGGTGTACATTGCATCTCCTATAGGAAATCAACCATCCCTGCAAATCAGCCAATGAGAAACTGTCACTAACCAGACTTTTTCGCTTCTTTCCAATGGACTTTTCAAAACAATTCCTCCCAACTTCTTCCTTCTTCTCTGTAAAATAAAGTTCCTCTCTTTTGCTTGTTGGGCTTGCCTATGGTTTTGCTGTAACTTATTTGTCCCAGATTGCAATTCTCTCATATTCCTGAATAAACTCATCTTTTTTGTTGTTGAAATAACTGACAGTTTTATTTTTAAGGTGAACAATATATAGACATTCACATATCTACATTTATGGGAATGAGATCATAGCTTATGTGTTTTATCATGGATATACTTTGTATTCCTTTTATTGGGGGTGGAGTGGGGAAATACTGAACACATTTATCTACCATAATTAAGTGTCAAATGGAGGAAGACAAATGCAAGATTCAAGAGGACATGGAGTTGCAATCAGTAAAATCCAGAATATGGAAATCTCTCCAGAACAAATTATCAGTTTCTTCAACAAATAAATTGCAAAAGAAGCAAAAATAAATGAAAACAAAAGCTTATAGCTCACAGAAGATTCAGTAGATGTGTTAACCAAATGCAATGTTCAGACCTTGTTTGGATAATGATTTGAATAAGCAAAAATAATTTTAGAATCATGTGAGATATTTGAACCCTGATAGGATATTTTATATTTTTAAAAACTATTGTTGATTTTTTTAACATGTGATAATGATATTGTTGTTGTTTTTATTGTTATTTTTTAAGGGTGGAGTACACTCTTCCCAGTAAGGAGGCACAGCCAGTTCTCAGAGGGATGCTTCTATTTTGCCAGATAATAGAAAGATCTTATTTAAATAATCTATTGTTCAGTCTAATAGCAAGTAAGATATTCAGCCCATTGACCCAAGGCTTTACCCTTTTCTAAACTCCTAAAGCCTTCTGAAGATCTGAAATTCCATGAGATTTAAATACTTTGATCAGGTGAGTTTTGTAAGAGTTCGCTAATTCTGCAGCAGGATAAACTTCTATTTCTTATTTAGATCAAGAGTTGAAATGAGGGACCCTGGGACTCCTGGGTGGCTTAGTGGTTAAGTGTTTGCCTTTGGCCCAGGATGTGATCCTGGAGTCCCCGGATGGAGTTCCACATCGGGCTCCCTACATGGATGGAGCCAGCTTCTCCCTCTGCCTATGTCTCTGCCTCTCTCTCTCTCTCTCTCTCTCTCTCTCTGTCTCTAATAAATAAATAAAATCTTTAAAAAAATAAAAAAATAAATAAAAAAATGAGAGACCCCTGGGTGGCTCAGTGGTTGAGCATCTGCCTTTGGCTCAGGGAATAATCCTGGGGTCCTGGGATCGAGTCCCACATCGGGATCCTTGCAGGGAGGCTGCTTCTCCCTCTGCCTATGTCTCTGACTCTCTGTCTCTGTGTCTTTCATGAATAAATAGAATAAATAAATAAAATCTTAAAAAAAAAGATTTGAAATGAGGGAGAAAAAATAAATGTACATTTTTTCCTCACTTTTTCTTCAGGTAAATTCAACTCACTAACTTTGAAGACCAAATCCTTCATTTTTCAATATCCCATTCTACATCAGAAATGCATTCCTGAAAGGAAACATTAGATTATTTTATTTCTTGTCAATAGGCGGTGTTTTATGGAGGGAGGGTAGGAGGGTGGAGGGAGGGAGGGGGGGGAGGGCAGGAAGGAAGGAGGAAGGAAGGAAGGAAGAAGGAGGAAGGAGAGGACGGTAGGAGGCTCCTCCTTCCTTCATTCCTTCCTTCCTTCCTTCTCCTTCTTTCTTTCTTTCTTTCTTTCTTTCTTTCTTTCTTTCTTTCTTTCTTTTCTTTCTTTCTTTCCTCTTCTTATATTTTAGTTTAAATTTTAGGTCATTAACATATAGTGCAATATTGGTTTCTGTGGTAGAATTCAGTGATTCATCACTTACAAACAACACCCAGTTCTCATCATAGCAAGTGCCCTCCTTAATACCCATCTAGCCCATCCCCCAATCACCTCCCTCCATCAACCTTCAGTTTGTTCTCTATCAGTAAGAGTCTCTTATGGTTTGTTTCCCTCTCTCCTTTTGTTTCTTTCCCCCATTCCCATATGTTCATCTGTTTTCTTTCTTAAATTCCACATATGAGTCAAATCACATGGTATTTGTCTTTCTCTGACTGACTTATTTCATTTAGCATAATACACTTTATGTCCATCTACGTCATTGCAAATGGCAAGATTTCATTCTTTTTGATGGCTGAGTAATAGTCCATTGTACATATATATCATATCTTCTTTATCCATTATCAGTCGTTGGACATTTGAACTCTCTCCATAGTTTGGTTATTGTTGATAATGCTGCTATAAACATTGAGTTCCATGCATCCCTTCGAATCTGCATTTTTGCATCCTTTGGTTAAATACTTAGTAGTGCAGTTGCTGGATAGTAGAGTAGTTCTATTTTTCATATTTCATGGAACTTTCTTTTTTTATTTTATTTTTATTTATTTTTTTTATTGGTGTTCAATTTACCAACATACAGAATAACACCCATTGCTCATCCCGTCAAGTGCCCCCCTCAGTGCCTGTCACCCATTCACCCCCACCCCCCGCCCTCCTCCCCTTCCACCACCCCTAGTTCGTTTCCCAGAGTTAGGAGTCTTTATGTTCTGTCTCCCTTTCTGATATTTCCCACACATTTCTTCTCCCTTCCCTTCTATTCCCTTTCACTATTATTTATATTCTCCAAATGAATGTTGGAGAGGATGTGGAGAAAAGGGAACCCTCTTACACTGTTGGTGGGAATGTGAACTGGTGCAGCCACTCTGGAAAACTGTGTGGAGGTTCCTCAAAGAGTTAAAAATAGACCTGCCCTATGACCCAGCAATTGCAGTGTTGGGGATTTACCCCAAAGATACAGATGCAATGAAACGCCGGGACACCTGCACCCAATGTTTCTAGCAGCAATGTCCACAATAGCCAAACTGTGGAAGGAGCCTCGGTGTCCATCGAAAGATGAATGGATAAAGAAGATGTGGTTTATGTATACAATGGAATATTACTCAGCCATTAGAAATGACAAATACCCACCATTTGCTTCATGGAACTTTCATACTGTCCTC